>NW_020448264.1:14240-15832 GCF_003343035.1 Apteryx rowi
AAGGTGGGGAGGGCCGGGGGCCAGGCAGCGGCTGTGGGGCTGTGTCAGCTCCTGCTGCACCACTGGTCCCTGTGGTGTGGGGAGAGGGGATGGGAGACGGGGCAGCTTGGGGGTGGCAGCAGGTCAGCAGGGCAGGGGCAGGGGGCAGTGGGGGCTGCAGCAAGGGGTTGTGGCCAGTGTTTCTGCAGCGCAGCAGCTGTCATGTTCATCTCAAATGCAAATGTCCTGCACTGACCCCAGGCAGAAACAGGCCGTTCCCCTGGTCCCCTTGCCACCCTTCCAGCAGGACAAGGACTTACGAGGAGGGTGATCTGCCTGTCCCAGTGCTCAGGGCAGCTCCCTGAAGCTGGCCCAGCTTTGCCTGAGGGACCTCTTGGTCGTCAGTCTCCGCTCTGGCCTGGCTGGAGCAGGCACAAGAGCTCATGGGGCAGGGCTGGGAGAGCTCTCCTGGGAGTTTCTCTTTTTCAGTGGAGCAGTGAGAAGCACTGGGGCTCCCATCTGTGCCCTGTCCTTCCACCCGCACACATCCCCACAGCCCCACTGTGCAGGCATCACACAGGGCAGGGTGCGTCCAGGGATGGGGAAACGACCCCCTGGAATGGTCCTCACGACAGCCCTCGATGCCCCATACACACACAGCCCTCCTGCTTTCCCAGCCTCCCCCAGTGCCCGGCCCCAGCCCTTCCCTAGCTGTGTCCCACATTGGGGTTAGCACACAGCCATCCCCTGGATTCTGCCAGGGTCTGGACCGGGAAGGAGGCCAGGCAGCGCTGGCCATTCCCCTTAATACAGGCACTGAGCCCAGCAGGAAGGAGCTGGACATCCAGCAAAACTCAGAAACCTGGGGTGCGCAGCCAGGGTCGGAAACAGTCGATGTGAGAGGCTGGTCTGTGATGAATGCCCAGGGCACCTCTGCGGTCGGTCCCTGCAACCAAGGGCACAGAGAGGCCTCCTCTCTTCTGCACCTGGCATGTCTTGGTTCCCCTCCACGAGACCGGGCTCTGCACCACAAACCCACAGGTGTGTGTCCTCACCCAGCCTGTTCACACAGCTGAGCTGACATTGGTGCTTTCCTCTCCTGGGCCCTTTCCAGACCAGACCAGACCCTCCCTGCCTCTCCCCACCTCCCCAACCTCTCCCTGGCTCACCCAGCAGAGCAGCCCAGGATGGTGGTGGCCCCCAGCAGTGCCCACCGCAGGGCCTGCAGAGCTCTGGGCACTCACCCAGCTGCCCCAGACCCTCTGCGGGCACAGCAGCTCCAGGGGGCAGAGAGGGGTGTGTGTCAGCTGCCCCATCAGCCTCCAAGCTGGAACTGGCCCCAGTGGCACAAGGAGACAGAGGATAGTGGCACTCTGTGTCCCTTGTTCAGCTGCCCAGGAGATTCCCTACCCCCAGGCTGCCTGCAGACCCCCGTGCCAGCCCCTCTCTCCAGCACAGCACAAGAGTCCCTGCCCTGAGGCTCCTCCGGCAGCTCCTGCTACCCCAGGCACACAGCAGCCTGCCCTTAGTTGACATACAGAGAAACAGATTTCTCTTTCTCACTTGCTCCTCCTTGCCAGCACACAGTTGCTCCTTTCCTCTTCTCCAGGTGC
>NW_020448264.1:17726-20389 GCF_003343035.1 Apteryx rowi
AGGAGGGAGAGGTTGAGGAGGAAGAAGTACATGGGGGTGTGGAGGTGGTGGTCGCAGGTTACAGCTGTGATGATGAGGCCGCTGCCCATGAGGGCAGCCAGGTAGATGCCCAGGAAGAGCGAGAAGTGCAACAGCTGCAGCTCCCGTGTGTCCGCAAATGCCAGGAGGAGGAACTCGTTGAGGCAGCTGCTGTTGGACATTTGCTCTGCCTTGGTTCAGGGCACTGTCCAAGCAGGAAAAGGCATTGACAAGTTAGAACAGGCTTCTCCGAGCAAAACACATTCCACTCCTCATAGCACCCCCCACACTGACTCTCCTTCACCTCGTTCACCTCCCTTTCCTGACCTCTGCTTTGTGCTGAGGGTGCTGTGCAGCGCAGGGGCCTCYGCCCCTTGGCTCCAGAGGAGTTAGCCCTGCTCTGCTGGGGGATGTAAACAGAGGTGTTAGACTGTATTTGGTGGGGATACCTGGGGATGGGTGCCCTGAGCTGAGTGAAGGGGATTTGTTTGGGTGACCCAGGAGGAATATTCTCTTTTTATTTTTGTGAGAGACAAATACAGCACTCATGGCAGCTGTGTCTGAAAGAGAAGACCCTTGCGAGGGATTCATGTCCCCGAAGCTTGCCCTCTTGAACAGGGGTGTCTGTATCTGGATCAATCACAGCAGCTCCCACTCTGCCAAGGGAGAGAAGCAGTGCAGTGAAGGCAGGGGCTGACCCAACCCTTTGCAGACACCTCTGTCCCAATGAGATGGACCCTGTCCTCATGTCAGTTTACCATCTTCCCTCTTTCTCCAGGCACTGTAGTGGCACTGGGAAGTGACTAGCTCCGAGGTGCACATCCTGCAGCGGATTACATCCACCTGTCTTGTGGAAAGGCTGTGAACATGTCAACAGTGATTTTCTCCAGAAAATGGACTGCAGGGGAGGGGTCTGTTTCTGTATTTCTTTAGTTTTCAGATGCCTCCATCACACCCTGTGAGCCTGCTTTGTTGGGGAAGAAATCTTTGGCATTTCAGTTGCTCTCAGCATGAGCACTTGTGCACCSCAAGAGGAAAAAGGGCTCACGGTGACTTTGTATGGAGTCAGGGGATCTGGTCTGTCCATAAGTCTTGCCCCTCTCTGCCCTGTGTTCGCAACTCTCCCAGCTAAAGGACAATCACACTCACAAATTACTTTAAGAAAGAAANTTGGGACCTCCCCTGATCTCCACAACCTTTCAAAGATGACAGAGAGCAGCCTTGCTGTCAGAGCAGCCAGCYCTCTCCATGTCCATGGATGACAGTCATCCAGGCCCATAGACTTGTATGGGTTGGGTTCTAGAGACTTAGGCACTGTGGGTTTGTTTTCTCCTCAGGAATCCTGCCTCTAGGCACAACAGCTGAGGAGACCTTGTGGGTGAAGACTGAAGCCAGGAAGGTCTTGACTTCCCCAGACCTATCTACATCTACTTTTGCTAGGATCCCTGCCCCATTCAGCAGTGAGCCCACATTTCCTTTTTTACTCCTTTACTGCCACTGAAGCAGTAGCAGSTCTTTTTCCTGTCCTTCACATCSCCTGSAAGTGTCTCTGTCCCAGCAGACCTTTGGCTTCCTCAACACCATCCCGACTTTGCTGGACAATATTTCTAGTTTCCTCCTTTGCAGCCTCGGCCTTCTTCCCCTTTCTGTATGCTGCCTGATTGCCCTGGAGCTCACGAGGGAGTTCCCTGTTTAGCCAAGCTGGTGTCCAGAGATGTCTACTGATTTYACAAACYGTTATGGAGCATTCTTGTGCTTGATGGGTGCTGTCCTTAATGACCTGCTGGTTTTCCTGATCTCCTCTGCCCTTCAGAGCTGCCTGTTACCAAGGACCTCACGTACGAAAAGGCCCTGATTGCACATGGTGCCATGCTGGCATGGATAGTAGGGGTCAATGTAATGGTGAAAGGAGGTTCCTACTAAGAGAGTAAACCCTGTAGTACCTGAGGCCAAGGAGGAACAGAGCTGGGCCATGCAGGAGTGGTAGGAGAGGGGTTGGTGGTCCAAGCTGACTCTGCAGCACCGTTGGGCCTGTGACAGACTTCTTGAATCAATCTCCAGGAAGGACAAGTTGGCAGTGAAGAAATCCCTGGGCCTGAGCAGCCTGTGATCCAGCCACCCTGAGGACATTGTTAGCCTAGTCCATGTTCATATTGGGGGGTGAGAAGAGATGCAGGAGGAGGAGAGCTAGAAGGCTTCTACAGTACAGAGACGTTGGTGTGATGTGCCTCCCTTTTATGAATCACGTTTGGATGCAGACAGTACAGACTTTGCCTAAAGGCAGAGGTGGGATTCATTTGTTTGGGCACAGGCAGGAACCTGAGATGCCCTGGAGCACTTGCCCAGCATGCAATCCAAAGGGGCATGGCTTTAATGTAGGTGCCATGCTGTATCTACTAGATAGACTTGGTTGTGCTGGACACCCCAGGCATCTGAAATGGCCCTGCCAGCCTATTTTATGTCATTAAATCATGTGTCTGCACTGAATTATGTTAGCTGTTTTTAACACTGCGATCTGCCTGTGTCTCAACTTACTAGTGAGATGAGCTCTAATTGTAGTAGGCATCTAGTGTCATTTCAGACGGCCAAGGAAATTCCCCACCTGGCCCCTGCCTGATGCTCTAGGAGAATGCAGGTCTCACAGT
>NW_020448265.1:0-1650 GCF_003343035.1 Apteryx rowi
GCCTGTGCAGTCCTGGCAGGAGAGGTGTTTGTTGCCTGAGCCGACACTGCAGCACCTTGGGGCTGGCGATGGAGGTGAACTACTCTCCTGGAAGGACAAGTTGCCACTGAAAAGTCCCCGGGCCTGGACAGCCTGTGATCCAGCCACCCAGTGGACATCATGGACATTTATGGAACAGCTAATCCTGGAAGCCATTTCAATGCACGTGAAGGACTAAAGAAGGTGATCATGAATACTCAGCATGGATTCACCAAGGGGAAATCATGCTTAAGCTATCTGAAAGCCTCCTCTTTAGGAATGGCCATCTGGGTAGATGGAGGGAGAGCAGTGGATGTTGTCTCCCTTGACTTCAGCAAGGCTTTCGATACTGTCTCCCAGAACATCCTCATAGGCAAACTCAGGACGTGTGGGCTAGATGAGTAGACAGTGAATTGTGAACTGGCTGAAAGGCAGAGCTCAGAGGGTTGTGATCAGCGGCGCAGAGTCTACTTGGAGGCCAGTCTTGTTCAGCTTATTCATCAATGACCTGGATATAGGGATAGAATGCACCCCCAGCAAATTTTCTGATGGTAGAAAACTGGGAGGAGGGGCTGATACACCAGAGGGCTGTGCTGCCATTCAGATGGACCCGGAMAAGCTGGAGAGGTGGGCAGAGAGGAACCTCAAGAGGTTCAACAAAGGCAAGTGCAGGGTCTGCACCTAGGCAGGAATAACCCCATGCACCAGGACAGGTTGGCGGTTGACCTGCTGGAGAGAAGCTCTGCCGAGAAGGACCTGGGAGTGCTGGTGGACAACAAGTTAACCATGAGCCAGCACTGTGCCCTTGTGGCCAAGAAGGCCAATGGTATCCTGGGGTGCATTAGGAAGAGTGTTGGCAGCAGGTCGAGGGATGTGATCCTTCACTCTACTCAGCCCTGGTGAGGCCACACCTGGAGTACTGTGTCCACTTCTGGGCTCCCCACTAAAAGAGGGATGTGGCACTACTGGAGAGAGTCCAGTGTAGGGCTACAAAGATGATTAGGGGGCTGGAGCATCTCTCATATGAGGAAAGGCTGAGAGAGCTGGGCCTGTTCAGCCTGGAGAAGAAAAGACTGAGGACTGAGGGAGAAGATCCCCATCTTGTCAGTGTGTATAAATATCTGAAGGGAGGATGTAAAGAGGATGGGGCCAGACTTTTTTCAGTGGTGCCCAGCAATAGGACAAGAGGCAACGGGCASAAGCGGAAACACAGGAAGTTCTGTTTGAACATGAGGAAAACCTTCCTTCCTGTGAGGGTGACAGAGCACTGGCACAGGTTGAGGAAGAGAGGTAGTGGAGTTTCCTTCTCTGGAGATATTCAAAAGCCCTCTGAACACAATCCTGGGCAATGTGCTGTAGATGACACTGCTTGAGCATGGGGAATTGAACTAGATGATCTCCAGAGGTCCCTTCCAACCTCAACCATTCTGCGATTCTGTGTGTGATTCTGTGTCTGTGTGTGGGCAACTGGCTCCCACCTTCCATCTCCAGTGATTATAAAGGGACCGTAGACAATGAGATCACATACAGAGATTTGTTGTGCACACTTCAGCTTTGGCAAGAGCAATGCTACTAGCTGTGAGTTGGTGGAGTGCACAAGAGGGATCTGAATCCCCCTCCACCCCAGGGACT
>NW_020448265.1:3734-5046 GCF_003343035.1 Apteryx rowi
GTGCCCCATGAAGAAGCCACCTAGCTACTGAGGCCATGGAAATGCTGCTGGGAGGCTGGATGTGGGCAGCTGGAATGAGCCCAATGTGTTCCTGGCTAGAAAGGGAGTGCTGAGACCGCCCTCAGATGCTCTGAGAATGGGTGCCAAATTTGTTGATCTGTGCTTTCAAACTAGATTCCTCTGCTCTCAGTGGTGTCATTTCTTTCTAGGGTAACATGAGTGCAATTGTCCTGCACCTCAGAGGTGTGAGCACAGGGCAGCTGTGAACAAGGTGGATGGACAGGGCAGCTCTCCTCCCTCTGYACTAAAGCCMTAGTGAATCCTTTTGCCTCTCAGGWGTCACAGTGGTTCAYTCRGRRTRCAGGAGCAAGGCTGAGGATTTCTGTCTCCTCGCAGCAAACTCGGCCAGCACAAAACAGAGCTCAAGTCTTGCAGCTCGGTGACTGTTCTGCTGAGATGGGGAGAGAGAAAGCGTTTGTTGCGGGAGAGGGGGTTATGAGAAATTTGTTCTCACAGCAGTGTGTCCTAACTTGTCTACATCTCTTCTTCCTTGGACAGTCTCCCTGTGACCCAAGAGAATAAATGTCCAACAGCAGCTCCCTCAAYGATTTCCTCCTCCTGGCATTCACAGACACGCGGGAGCTGCAGCTCTTGCACTTTGCACTCTTCCTGGGCATCTACCTGGCTGCCCTCCTCAGTAACGGCCTCATCATCAGTGCCGTAGTCTGCAACCACCACCTCCACACCCCCATGTACTTCTTCCTTCTCAATCTCTCTGTCCTGGACCTTGGCTTCATCTCCACCACTGTCCCCAAATCCATGGCCAATTCCCTGAGGGACACCAGGGCCATTTCATACTYGGGATGTGCTGCCCAGGTCTTTTTCTACATTTTCTCTTTTTCAGCAGAGTGTTTTCTTCTCACTGTCATGGCTTACAACCGCTTTGTTGCCATCTGCAAGCCCCTGCACTATGGGACCCTCATGGGCAGAAGAGCTTGTGTCAAAATGGCGGCAGCTGCCTGGGCCACTGGTTTTCTCAATGCTCTCCTGCACACTGGAAACACATTTTCAGTACCATTCTGCCAAGGCAATGTTGTGGAACAGTTCTTCTGTGAAGTTCCCCAGCTCCTCAAGCTCTCCTGCTCAGATGCCTAMCTCAGGGAAGCTGCTGTTCTTGTTTTTAATCTTTGTTTAGCCTTTGGGTGTTTCATTTTCATTGTGCTGTCCTATGTGCAGATCTTCACTGCTGTGCTGAGGATGCCCTCTGAGCAGGGACGGCACAAAGCCTTTTCCATGTGCCTCCCTCACCTGG
>NW_020448265.1:6502-8307 GCF_003343035.1 Apteryx rowi
GTATGCATAGGGAAACGAGGTCTCTGCAATCCCTGGAGAGGCAGTGGGGACCCCGGAGGCCCAGGGAAGGGGGACTGGAGAGTGAGTCATGCACCCTCTGCAACACACCACAGGCTGGAGCTACTGCATACCAAAATACATCTGCTGCCATTGCAAACGCCCTGGGATCATGCTGAGCGCCATGCATGAGCACAGACAAGTGTCTGCAGTATCAGTGGTGTTGTGCCATGCCTGGCTGGGCCTGCTTCCCACCCCAACCAGCACAGCCAGGGCAAAGTCAGGAGTCACCGCATGCCCAACAGCCCACTCACTCTGCAGAACAGCACCGGCAGCCCGCGGCCCTGTGGGGAGCACAGGGGAGGGGTGCAGGAATGGCCGTGCAGGCCAGCATGGACACACTCACCTGGGGAAAAGCTCTCTGGGGAGCAGGGACGTTCCAGACGAAAGCAGGGCAGCATTCAGAGAGAGAGAGAGAGAATGAGAAACAGGTTTCTCTGAGCATCAGCTTGGGACAGGCTGCTCTGCCCCTGGGGCAGCAGGAGGTGCTGGAGGGGCTGCAGGGCCAGGGCTCTCATGCTGTCCTGGGGAGCTGGGTGGGCATGGAGGGGCTGCAGACAGTCAGGGAGGAGGGATCTTCTGGGCACAAGAGCAGGGGAGACACAGAGTGACTGGCATCATTGTGGGGCCTCCTCCCCTTTGCCAGGGAGCTGCTCCCGTTGTCCTTGGGCCTTGCCAGAGTCCTGCTGTGGACATGCAGAGTCTGGGGCATACGAGCACCTGGTCCCTGTCCAGCCCAAGCTGGGCCCCCCAAGAGTGTTAGTAGACAGCTGTACTGCAGGATCTGCCAGGGTCTGGTGCAGAAGAGAGGCCATGCAAGGCTGCCCTTTTCCCCTCCGTTGGGATACAGAGACCTGCAGGAGGACCATTTACCACACCACCGCCGGTGTGAGCAGCCAGCACTGGAAAGGGGTGATGTGAGGGACTGGTCTGGGATGATGGCTCTGGCGCAGCTTCCTCAGTGTGCCCATGCAACACAGGGAACAACCTGGGCTCTTCTCTTCTGCACCCTCCATGTCCTGGTGCCTTTCCCAGGAGGCCTGCATTTGCCTGGCAAGCACACGGCTGTGTGCTCCCACACTGCCCATTCTCACACAGTAGCCGAATGGCAGCATTTTTCCTCTCCCATGGCTGTATCTTGTGACTTGTGCCTTCATGGACAAACTCCCAGACAGATGTGACCCCCCACCACCGTCCCCAGCACAGACTCGTATGCTGGCGCAAATGCTCGTCCAGCTACAGCCATCTTCTGCTGTGAATAAAGTCTGGGAAGCCTTTTCCCACAGGCTTTCTCTGCATCAGGTCAATCTCAAGAGAAGGACTAGTGTTGGCAATGCTAGTGAAGCCAGGCAGAGGGAGAGAGAGAGAAACTTGTTCAGCTGTTCTCAGAGTCACAGAGCCACCAGGATGGGAAGGGGGTGCTGGAGTTCTCCATTGCGGCCCCTGCTGCAAATGGAGCCAACCAGACCAGGTTTCCCAGGGCCTGGCACCATCAAGGTGTGACTGTCTCCAAGGATGGATGCCCTCACGATTCTGGGCCCCTGCTCCCAACCAGCTTGGGAGCCCCCACTGGGCTTGYGCCAATGCATCGAGCTCTGACTGAGGCTGGGGAGCTCAAACTGGACCTTGTGCCCAGGCATGGTCTCTCCTGTGCCAAGCCAAGGGGAGGAATGCCTTCCCTCACCCTGCTGGCTGCACTCTGTTAATGCAGCTGGTGAGCCTTGCTGCCCAGGCACACTGCTGACTGC
>NW_020448265.1:10582-11680 GCF_003343035.1 Apteryx rowi
GCTTCAGAAACCCTGCTCCTAGAGAAGGCGTGCCTCTAAAGGCCCTGAAACACCAAGGCCTCCTAGATGACCTCACCACTGACAATGCAATGGTCACCCATGCGGCTGGCAGAGGACACTATTTGAGAMATTCTGGTGAGGCTGGAAGGTCTGGGAGCCTCCGTCTGCATTATAAAGAAGGCTCCTCCAGAGCTCAGGGAGAAACTGTCCTGCAGGGCTTTTACAAGAGCATGGTCCCCTAAGCAATTCCAGGCAGAGCCTCTGAGGAAAAGGGGGTCAGTTGCTGAAGACATTCCATCTTGTGGTTTGGAAGTGGAAGAACAAAAGCCCTCTCTTCTTGCTTCAACTTCTCTTCAACTAGCCAGGCGGGACATTTGTGCCMTGACCAGGGGAACTGAAKAGTGTGTCTGCTCCACGCCTGCAGTCAGGCCTCAGTCTTCCAGACAAGCACTGCGAAGGCCATGGATGTTGCAAGGACCTGTAAAAAGGAGAACTCTTCCCCCGATTAACCAGCAGCTTTCCGGGCACTCCTGCTCCTCCCCAGGAGCCAAGAGGGTGCYKAAAGGGGAGAACCAAGGTGGRCCAGCATACAAGGAGCAGGGCAAATGCTGGGTAACCTGCCCAACAGTGCCAAGGCTGCCACAGGCACCAGCTGGAGTTGATTTGTCTGAAGCTTTCAAGGAAGTATGCAATGAGCTAAGGAGCAGGTTGCTCCCAGCTTCCAGAGACACCTGTGCCCAGCAGGCTGAGGCAYAGCCCTTGGACACAAGGGCACACAGCAATGACTCTCTGCTAAGTGACTTCTCAGCATCCCAAAGCAGAGACTGGCAGCCTCCTGAACGGCAAGTGTCCCCCACTGAGAAATTCATAAGTACCATCATGATGGAGCTGTCTCAAGGGCAAGGTGCTGCTCCYGACTGTGAGGAGYRCTTGGGTGCAGACAKCRATGCTCTTCCTCGGAGCATGGTGCACTCGGTGTGTGCCCAGCTCCTGGCGCAGTTTGGGTCCCAGCTAACAGAGCAGCTGTGCTTACAAAGGGAGTGCAGAGCTCTCTGTGAGGCTGCAGTCAGGCTGGTGTGGAAGGGGATCTCTGGGGCC
>NW_020448266.1:0-767 GCF_003343035.1 Apteryx rowi
GGACCCTCAGGCAGGGCTCTTGTGGCAGCCCCCAGCACTGTCCAGTCACCCCCACATCCCAGGACCCACAGCCATTTTTGGAATTAGCACTCTGTGTGCAACACCTCAGGAAGGAGYTCCCGAAGCCCTTCCCCTTGGTGGAGAGCCGCAGGAGCATTGGGAGCAAGGAACTGTGGTCCAGGGTGATGGTCTCGGTCCAGCAGTTCTCCATCTCACTTGCTCTCTTGCCCTCAGCTCACCTGTCCATCCGGGGAAGAAGGACGCTCTTCCCRTCTCATTACCCTAAAACTCCTCTCCAACATGTCCCTGCTCCTCTGCCTGTCGGTGAGGGGCGCCAGTGTCGTCCCGCTGCCTCCTGTCCCCACTCCATGCTGTGGAGCAGCTCTGAAGGGCAGCAGTGGGGAGCATGTGAGCAGTGCCCAGCAGTGCCTGGGCATCGCAGGGAAGCACAAGAGAGACCTCCCTGTGATGCAGCACATCCCACTGTGACCTCAGCTTGTGTCGTCTGGGGGCTCAGCAGGTCACCGCCATGGAGATGCAGMACCCAGGAAGAAAGCAGAGAGATTTCCCCTCATGTCCTGGAAAGCAGTCCTTCTCCATGTCTCAGTTTGTCAGGGCATAAAATAGGAGTCACCCATCACCACCATGTGCCAGTGGCGGGGTGGCCTGTGGTGGGGACAGGTGGTGGCCCCAGGGTCTTGGTGCTGAGTGCAGGAGGGGGTGTCTGGAGAGAGCAGTGCTGTGCGTGGGGAGCCCTGCCAGGCTGG
>NW_020448266.1:2826-5386 GCF_003343035.1 Apteryx rowi
GTGGTGGGACACCTCACGTGGCAGGGTGAAACTGGTCTCCTGGGGAAGGCAGGCTGGGATGGTGAGGAGGTGCTGGTGTGCTCTGTGCAAGGGGGTGGCTGGAGTGCACAGGGCTTTGCCTTGGAGCAGGTGATGAGCCAGTTGAGACCTTGTAGTAAGGCTAAGAGGCCACACCAGTCTGGGTGAGTTTAGTGTTTGCTAATGGCTGCCTGAGGAGGGAAGGGAAGCAGCTGAAACCTTGTGTAGGCAGCTGGGGGAAGCCTCCTGGTCAGAGATCGTGGTTCTCACAGGGTAGTTTAACCACCTTGAAATCTGCTGGCAGGGCAGTTGGTCCAGGCACAAGCAGCCCAGGAGATTCCTAGAGAGTGCTGAAAACAATTTCTTGGCACAGGCAATCAATGAGCCAGCAATGGCTGGACTCTGTCAGTCACAAGCGAAACAGAACCAGATGGGGATGTAAAGGCTGAGGGCAGCCATGGATGGAATGATCATGAGATGGTGGAGAAGTTGGACAAAAAGCCAAAGCACAGCCCAGGGCTGCAGGAGAGCTGATTTCAGGATCTTCTTGGCAGGATACCACAGGAGACTTCCCTGGAGGGCAGAGGGGCCATGAGACCTCTGTAAAGACAGACTAGGCAGAGGAAGAGAGCACAGAGCGGCAGAAGAAGAGAGAGGAGACGTGAATTTGAATACAGTAGTTTCTCAGAACCAAGTTTCTCCATTCAGAGTGTTGCCAGGAAACTTATCATGAAGAATAACATATACATCTATATAAACATGTAAACTCACATAGAGTAATTATTGTAGTGCATGCATATGGTGCTGCCAATAAAAGAGAAAGAAAATGTTYATTAGAATTTATAAAGAATGTTGAAAGATCTGAAAACAAAGATTTTTTTCAGTTCTTGCATAGAGCTATTTTTTGCATAGATTTCACCCAATGACAAGGACTTTACATTTGGGCCTTTACAGACACATCTAGAGGCCATTGCTGCCTGAGATGCCCTGTGCAGCTGTGTTGCTGTGTGGCACTGGGAAATGTGACCCAGGAACTATGGGAGCCTTTTTGGAGCATTAGCTGGWCACCAGGAGGAGCATCTCAAGACCTCTCAGTGGGACAACTTTTTTCTTTCCATTGACTAGAAGGGGAAGTGCAGACAACTGGGTTAGCCAGAGACATCTGCACTGAAGGGGTCTGGTGGAGGGTGAGCTAATTCCCATCCCTGTTGTTGCCTAAAATGGAGTCGAACTTCATGACCATGCAGGGAACGAAAAGGGTTTGTGGCTAGATGTGTAGGGACTCCTTTAAGACGTCACTGTAACACAGGTATGTTGAGATTGGTGCAAATCAGGGCATCGATAAATAGAACATTTCACTGAAGCTGATCAGGCTGCTTTCCTCTATCAGTTGTGAGAGCTCGACATCTCATGTTGCGACTTGCTGTGTGCAAAGATTGAGGAGCAGTAAGGAAGATCCTGGACAGGGAGTGGTTTGAGGGCAGTGGACTTGTGCGAGACACAGAACTATCATTTTTAATAGTGTAGGCCTTATTATAGAAGAAATCTTTAGAAAATGACAATGCAAAAGAAACAAGAAAAAAATTAGATAATTATCTAAAGTAGAAAAAAAAAGATTTGTTAGACTTTTCAGCATTACAAACTTCTTTGTGTTCTTATTTTTCTTATTATCATTGTGTTCTTATTTTCTTCTTTTTCTACTTATCTTTTTTGTYTGGTTCTTTTTTGATACACTGGTCTTTTGGGGAGATTCTTTTCTTTCTTTTATGAAAGGGAAAGTTATTTTCAGAGCTGGGGTTGGATGCAGTCACAGGGTCATGGATGGCTGTTACCATTGCAGGTGCCCTGGTCCCCTCTGCCCAGCCTCCCTCTGCAGCTCAAAGGAGCTCCAGTCTCCCGCAGGTCCCCTGWGAGAGCTGCCAGGCCCAGGCAGGTGCCTCAGAGACACTGGGGCCTCTCCAAGTGCCCCTGGGTGCTTGTGGTTGGACAGCTGAGCTTTGACTGAAAAAGGGAAGAACAAAATTTCAAAAATAGGAACACACTTTCATCAGCTCAAATGATTGGCTGATTTTAATGCCAATGTTTTCCTATGATGAAAGAGTGGAAATCTTCAGGAAGGATATGAATCTGGGGAGAAGAAATATCGATCTGCCCTTGACCTTGTGTTTCCACTGCTCTGTCTAATAGGCTATGGATGTAATCTCAGTGCTCTCTCACATATTTCCACATGTCCTGATTAAATTGGTCATTTCTAAAGGCATCTTTGCACCAGACTCTCTGGGCATGTGCACTTTCCACAGTTTCCCAGTTTTCCTTTTCCCCTTACTCTTTATCCTTTCAGATACCTCTCTGGGAGGTCTTCTGGGARTCTGAAGCTTGCCTCGTCTTTCAGCAGTTGCTTTGTCTCTTTAGCCACCTCCTTTGTTGTGTTTCTTGTCTATCCTTTCCTATCTATCTGTGGAAAGCATTTCAAGGAAGGTTGTGCCTTGTGGGCAGTGGACCTCACTGGAGGCAGCTTGGACTCACCATAAAGTTGAGGAGT
>NW_020448266.1:6546-8407 GCF_003343035.1 Apteryx rowi
CCCTGGGATCTCCCTACCTCTCCTGATGTCTTCCTGTCCTCACTTGCTTTACCTTGAAACACAAAGCCAGTGGCTGATCACAGACTCCCTCTGGGTGACCTGTTGCACCACAGCACTACCCTACGAGTGACATTCTTTTGACCTGAAGTCCAGTGTGAACCACTCAAGATGCACTTTGTGGCTCTTTCCCCTTCTCATGCTGTTTCCCGATACTAAGAAAAGCTCCATCATCTCTGAAACCACCCTTCAAGCAGTCACAGTCTCCTCCTATACTGTCCTTTGCCTCCAGTTCAGCAGGCTAAAGAAGCCCAGGTCCCTCAACCTCTCCTCATGGATGGGTTTATTTCCACTTAGGCACAGGACTTGACACTTCTCTTATAAATCTTCATGAGGTATCTGTTTCCAAATCAAAAAAAAAAAAAAAAGAAAAAAAGAAAACCCAACCAACTCACGAACAAAGCAAACCATACCAGCGCCAATGAGTTCAGGATGAGCAGGGGTGGGGTGGGCTGTATGGGACAGGATCAGGGTGGTAAAAGGGACAGAGTTAGAAGACATGGGAAAAAAAAAAACAAGGAATTTAAAAGTGAAGCCAAGGATTGATCATGTCTGTCTTGGGGATTCCTGCCAAGAAGCTCTGCATCTGAATAATTCTGAGTGGAGGAGGACAAGAAAGCTGGCCTGCTTCCACTGTCAGAGTGCACCTGTGTGCTTTCCCTGACATCAACAAGCGAAGATTGAGAGTGGGTAGAATCATGGACACCTTCAAGGTGGAAGGGACCTCAGGAGGTCTCTAGGCCAATCTGCTTTCTCACAGCAGGGTCAGCTCTGGGGTCAAACCAGGGTTGCTCTGGACTTCATCGAGTCTGGTCTTGGCAAACTCCAAGGCAGGACACTGCACAGCCTCTCTGGGCAACCACTTCCAATGCTTCACCATTCCTGTAGTGGAAAAGCTTTTCTTTATCTCCTGCATGAACATCTCTCCTTCCAACTTACGTCCATTGTCTCTTGTCCTCCCACCATGCACCCTGGTGAAGAGCCTGGCTCCACCTCCTTGTAGCCACTGGAAGGGTGCTATGAGATCCCTCCAAAGCCATCTCTTCTCCAAGTTGAAGCAGACCCATTTCCTCACAGAGCAAGYGCTCCAGCTCCCYGACTACTGTGAGGGYCCTCGGCCAGACTCGCTCCCAGTTATCAACCTCTTTCTTGTTCTGGGAACCCAAACCTGGATGCAGGGTTCTAGATGTGCTCTAATGAATACTGACTAGAAGGCAATCACCATTTCCCTTGACCTCCTGGCTGTGCTCCTGCTCATACAGCCCACGATGCTTCTGGCCTTCTTTGCTGCCASGGAAYGCTGCTGSCTCATGKTTTGCCTCCTGTCCCCCAGCACCCTCACGTCCTTTTCCACAGAGCTGTTCCCCAGGCCCTCAGGCCCCAGCCTGTGACACTGTGGGGTGTTGGTTTATCGCAGGTGCAAGCCCTGGCATTTGTCCTTGTTGAATTCCATGAGGTTCCTGACAGCCCATTCCTCCTGCCTGTTTAGGTCCCTCTCAATGGCAGCCCTCAAGCATAGGACTGACCACCCCACACACACTCACACCCACCTCCAGTTAGGTGTCATCTACAAGGAGGATGATTGTTGCATCCTCAGTGTAACTAATACAGTTGATAAACAGGACAAGTTCCTGGAGAGACCCTGCGGTCCTGGCTTCCAGGAAGAGTACTACCCATTCATCACTGCCCTGTCAGCCTCTGATCATACAAGCAGCTTTTTACCCATACGGTTGTCTGCTCATCTAGACTGTAATGTTCTGGTGTGCATACAAGAATACTGTGGGAGACAGTGTCTAACACCTTG
>NW_020448266.1:9262-11792 GCF_003343035.1 Apteryx rowi
CTCCCTTCTTGCCCCTTCTGTATGCTGCCCTATCACCCTGGAGCTAAAGTGCAAGGTCCCTGCTTAGCCAAGTTGGTCCCCTGACATATCTGCTAGTTTTACTGAGAATTGGGATGGACCATCCTTGTGCTTGGCAGGTGCTGTCCTTAAAGACCTGCTGGCTTTCCTGAGCTCCTGGCCCTTGACAGCTGCCTCCCATGGGTTCTGCCACCAGTCCCTCGAAGTGGCGAAAGTTTGCTCCTCTCAAGTGCAGGGTCTGTATTCTGCTACTGTCCTTCCTCTCTCTCCTCAGGATCTGGGAAATGCACATTTTCATGGTCACAGTAGAGAAGGGTGACACTTACTATCCCATCCCTGATCACTTCCTCCTTGTTTGAAATTTTCAGATACAAGAAAGCATCACACTTCTCATCCCATCTGGCAGCTATGCAAAGAAGTTGTCGCAAGAGCAAGAAGAGCAGCAGCATGGATAGGAGGGGAAACAAACAGCAACACCATGATCCTGCTGTCGAAGGAGGCAAGGAGAGAGAGAGAGGGAGGGGGCTTGGGAAAGCCTTCAGCTTATCCAGTTGGGCATGCTGCCTCACAGACAACAACATTGCAGGGCAGTCACTCTCAGCCCCCTTGTCGGGCAGCATGAAATGGGCCTGTGGCAGGAGAGATGCCCCTCTCCTCTGGCAGAGGTCTGGCTGCAGAGGAGGTGGCTCATGCCCTGGACTCCATGTATTGACAGCCCATTCCTCCTGCCTGCCTAGGGCCCTCTGAATGGCAGCCCTCAAGCATGTGGCTGGGGTCCCCTGCAGTTTTTTTTGTCCTCAACAAAAGTAGTGAGTATTGCCTCTTCCATGTCACTAATCAAGTTGTTGAACAGGACAGGTTCCTGGAGAGATCCTGTGGTGCTCCACTTCTCCCTGCCCTCCAGGAGGAGTACTACCCATTCACCACTGCCCTCTGAGTGTCAGCATCCAACAAGTTCTTTAGCCATCTGGTTGTGCACCCATCTAGGTGGTACATTTCTAAAYTGTATTCCACAAGGCTATTGTGGGAGACAGTGTCAAACACCTTGCTCAAATCAAGTTGAAAGACATTTTCTGCTCTCCAAACACAAATAGAGCTATGCAATCCTAGAAGGCAATCAGACTGGTGAGGCACAATTTACCCTGGGAAAATCCATGCTGCCTCTTCCCTATCACCTTCTTCTCCCTCATGTGCCCAGAAATGAGTGGACTCACTCCATGACACACTCCTCAACCAGTTGAGGCTGAACGGCCTGTCATTCCCTGCATTGCCCTCTGGGCCTTTCTTGAGAGTGGATGTAACATTTGCCTTTCTGCAGTTATTGGTACCTCACCCCATCTCCACAACCTCTCAAGGATGACAGAGGGCAGCCTTGCTATGATAGCGGCCAGCTCTCTCAGTGTCCATGGGTGCAGCCATTCCAATCCCACTGGCTTGTAGGGGTGGAGTTCTTGCAAGCCATCCCTCACTCAGCCCTCACACACTGTTGGTTGCTTTTCTCATCTTGAGCACTGATTTGAGGCACAACAGCCCAGGAGACCTTGTTGGTGAAGACGGAAGCCAAAAAGGCCCTGAGCTCCTCAGACCTCCCTACATCTGCTGTTCCTAGATTCTCTTCCCCCTTCAGCAAGGAGCCAGCATTTTCCTTTTATTCTTTACTGTTCCTGAAGCAGTAGCAGCTCTTCTTCATGCCTTTGATGTCCCCTGCCAGCGTGCACCCTCTGAGAGCTTTGGCTTTCCTAACACCATCCCTATATCAGTGAACACAATTTTTCACTTCCTCCTTTGCTGCATATCCCTCCTTCCACCTCTTGTATGCTGCCTTATTGCCCTGGAGCTGAGTTGTGAGTTCCCATTTTACCCCGGTTTCCCCTCCTCATGTTATTTCCCTCTACAAAGAAAAGATCCATGATCTCTTCAAGCACTCAGAGGCTACTACTGTACTGCCCTTTGCCTCCATTTCACCAGGCTGTAGAAGCCCAGGTCCCTCAGCCTCTCCTTCAGGCCCCCAGCTGCATCTTGGCAGACTCTTCTGGACCCTCTCCAGTTKCTCCCCATTCCTCCAGCACTGGGCAGACCACACTGGGAAACACTATTCCGGACATGGCCACACCAGGGCTGAGTCGAGGGACATAATAATTCCATTTCTCTGGGTGGCCACACACTTCCTGAAGCAGCCTCATATGCAGCTGGCCTCATCTGCAGTGAGCATGCATCATTGGCTCATATGACATCCCTCGTGACGTCCAGGCCCTTCTCCTGAGGGTCACTCCTCTGACGGTCAGGTGCCAGCCTCTCCTGATGCATGGGCTGGTCTGTCCCCCGATGCAGGACCTACCACTTCTCCTTGTATAACAGCGTGAGTTTTCTCTTGGCCAAATCCCCAAGTTTCTCAAGGCCCCTCTGGACTGAAGCTCCCTTGTGTCAGCTGTAAATGAGTGTGTGCAGATGGCTCATCCTGTCTTGCGGTGCCTCTGACAGGATAACAGCAGGAGGACCTGCAGGACACTAC
>NW_020448267.1:0-958 GCF_003343035.1 Apteryx rowi
GGCCGCCCAGCGCTGTTTTGCTTACTTGTAACTTGCTCAATTATTCCATTAAAGTAGATTTTATGCAAACCAATTGGTCGTGTTTGCCTATAACAGGAGCATCTCTCCTATGAGGAAAGGCTGAGAGAGCTGGGYCTGTTTAGCTTGGAGAAGAGAAGGCTGAGAGGAGATCTTATCAACGTGTACAAGTATCTGAAGGGAGGGTGTCGAGAGGATGTGCCAAGTGACAGGACACGAGGCAACGGGCACAAACTGAAACACAGACGCTTCCATCTGAACATGAGGAAAAACTTTTTCACTGTGAGGGTGACAGCGCACTGGAACAGGTTGCCCAGAGAGGTKGTGGASTCTCCTTCTCTGGAGATATTCAAAACGCGCCTGGATGCAATCCTGTGCAATGTGCTCTAGGTGACCCTGCTTGAGCAGGGGGGTTGGACTAGATGATCTCCAGAGGTCCCTTCCAACCTCAACCACTCTGTGATTCTGTGTGATTCTGTGACMAAGCACAACAAATCCTRTTTTCCCATCTACGATGGGATATGATGCTTGCTCACAGAACACAAGAGATGGCTATTATCATGTGYRATGTGTGCTAGCTTCCACCTTCATGAATACTTGGAGATTCCTATTATTTACTCAGTGTCAAGCTCATTTAACCCTGCAGTATACCTCACACTGTTTGCCTGTAGTGGTAATTTAAATGAATATAATTCAGCYTTTGAAACAAAACTCCATGTATACTTAAAACAGTAGWCTAAACTCAGTTAATCTAATTTTTCTCTCAGCTAAACCTATCTGTTGAACGGATMTTGTTCTTACTTGTACCRTCTTTAATCTGCAGTAAGTCCAYTGTAGAATTTGGTGTATTGACTTTACATTTTACTCTAATATTTAAATATGCTGCAGTGAAAATGATAAGAGGATTGTTCTAGACATCACTGAAAAAAGGCATTTTATG
>NW_020448267.1:3098-5058 GCF_003343035.1 Apteryx rowi
AGAAAGCTTATTTTAAATGGTTCATATTTATTATATATGCAGTTATAATATCAGTAAAACACAGCATTGTATTTGTAACCAGAATAGCTAAAAATCAAAGAATCTACTGCACTTTAATGATTTCTGTCCTTCCACATAAGTTAGACCATATCACCCCCCTGAATCGGTTAATTTGTTCCCCTTCTTCTTCTACACCAAATTTCATGTAAGGTTTATTCACCACTTTTCCATTTTTTAAAAAATTATGTTTATTGCAAGCCTGACTACTGCCTTAGCTTTTCTAGTAACATCAGTCTGACCTTCTCAATTAACTTTATTTCCTTTAAATACCTTCCTCTTTTCTCTGAAATTTTCTCTTAAATGGGAAGTCTTCCTTTACACCTACAACAACTTGTAAAATTATGAATTATTTTAACCTTAACCAGCAAGTGATATAATCTCACAAAATTTAAAGCCCACAAGATAATCTAGCAATGGGCGAGTCATACATTTAAAAGTGTGGATATTCATAGGTTTCTAAACGGCAGCCCTATCACCCGCAGCTGACGTCGTGCCTAGGAATCACGTGATCACGTACCAGTTAGCCCAGCAGCTAACCAAGATTCTCGAATTATTCAGACACCTCTGTCCTACCCGTCCTTTACTCGGCCTCCTTTGCCCGTTCAACCGCCTGCTTCCGCCTTCCACGCGGTGTTTCACCGGGCGTACCTGCCCGCCTGGCAGCTGCCCCAGAGCTCGGCGCAGCCCTTGGGGGCCCACACGTACCCACTGCAGGGACCTAAAGTGACACCTGAATGTCACAGCGGTAACCAAAATGGCCGCTTCTGTCTTTAAAAAAAGATGTTGGGCCACCGTAAGTAGTGTCATATGCGCCAGCTGCCCTGCGACACCTCAGATGGCCCCAGGGCCATCGTGTAGGCAACCAAGTCCCACACCTTGACGCTGCGCTCACTGGAGCAAGAGTCACCTCTTCTTTTTCCCTTGTGTGCAATTGCCTGGCACAGCAGGTCAGAGAGCAAAAATCTCCAGACAAAGTCTTCGCGTCGGCTAGAATCACAAGACGTGTGACTGTAACCCAGGGCATGCGAAGGGAGAAGGAGCTCTGGCTGCGCTGGACATGTGGGAGGCAGCACCACTCACCCACGGGTCACACAACTGCGCCGCCAAACGCAGCTCGCCTCAGTATGCGCCTAAGTCCCCTGTCGCAGCCCTCCTCGGCAGCTCTTCATCCCCTCCACAGCCGGGAAGGTAGAATACCCAAAAGCAAAAACTTGTCTCCAGTAAGGTTATGAGCCTCAATAGTGACACATGTACAATTCAGTATAAATATTCAATTTTATCCCAGCTTTAGCGATTTAAATAAATCTTCCATTCTTTGATAATACCTGGCAGATATAATGGATTTAACTGTAAAAGGAACGTGGTTTCACAGTCCCTGGAAAATCTTTCTGTAGCTTTCATTAATCACAAAGTGTCTATTTTTGTTTTAGGATGATATTAAACAGCTGGATTTTTTTCCATGCTGTTTTACAATAAATCCATTAAGTAAGTTGCCTGAAGCCTTATGTTTTCAAATCAACTAGATGTAAGCATTTTTACTTAAGGCACAAGCTACATTTCTCAAAATATTTTCCCCCACTTTTTCTAGCCAGTATTATAAATTATTTATATCTCCCCCTATGCTTAACAATATGTTCATGAGCAGTAGAAGAAACCATGCATAAAGACTTCTTCTGGAACAAAACAAAAAATATTTTATTCCCAAAATGGATATTTATTAGCCTATTAAGTTCTTTATTTTCTCTTACTCCATTTTAATATCCCCCCTCTTTTCAGTACCTGATAGTACTTTACTCTTTGCTACTGGCATACTAGCCCTGGTAGGGAAAGTGGAAATTTCTAGACTACAGCTAACAAATTAGCTATCATAAAACTCTATCTCTGGAAGATGAAAAATCAT
>NW_020448267.1:6518-8043 GCF_003343035.1 Apteryx rowi
CTAAATACAAAGAAGCATTCCCACAGACACAATGAGTATCCACTGGACTAACAGCTTTAAATAAAATGCAGGAAAGGAGAAAGCATATGGAATATCTCCACAGTTATAAGATCAGAGTTTTCAAACACTTCTTTTGGCAAATCAGTTATTAAAAAAYGCTAATGTTTTAAATGTGGAACACAGCGGCCACTGTTGCATTGCCAACAACACAGGACTTGGAAACTGTATAAGTTGGAAAGCTAGAAATATTAATAGAAAATGAAAACTGTGTATGTTTTGCCACAAGGTGAAACTGGTGTCTTGTCAAATCTTTGTGGATTCGCACCTGGCCAGACAAAGCCCAAGGCCCCGACCCCACCAGTGACACCATGGTGTTCACCCCATGACCGAAAGCTGGGCACCAGACTTAAGGACCAGGCAAACCAATGACCTCCCTTTTCTCCAAGAAGCTGAGACCCTGACCCATGTGTCACATGCACATACATGGATATTTAAGCAGCTGTATGCAGTGTCCACAGCTCTCAGCCATCTAAGACGCAAGAACTGCAATGCTGTTCACACAGCTCACATCGATGTGGAAGAACGCAATTTTTGGCCACCTCCCCTCTCCCATAGTAAGGGGCCACCCAGTGAAATCAGCAGGGAGCAGGGAGTTTGCTGAAGAACAAATCATGCATTTTTTCCACATGGTGCATACAGTGAAACTTCTTGTCACAGGATGTGGCAAAAGGAAACAATAAGAATGATTTCCAAAAAAGACTGTAAAATTACTACTGGCCCATTGCTGGCTTTTAAGCAGGATGATCCAGCAAGTACTTTTGGCTAAGGAAGTCCCTAACCTCTGACAAACAGAAACTGGCAGTAAATATGCAGGAAAAAATAATTTTCTATATACTCCTATCCATTGTCAGAGAAAGAATTCCGTGATAATTCCTGTAGTTTGACTCTACTTGGCAGTTCTTCTCTGTGTTTAAGTTGTAGCTAACAAAAGTTGGTGCAGAAAGTTTAAATCCTTCTAGATGGCAAGGAGGGAAAATCATACCTTGACTCACATAGTAATCACTACGACAAAATCTAATTACAAAGAGTAATTGCTAAAGCAAAAAGGAAGTCATTCAATGAGAGGCAGATTCTTTCTTAAACGGTTTAATATTTCTGTACTACATTACATCATTCTTGGTCTTATGGGACTCTTCATTCTTGGATTTATGGGACCCAATAACCTTGTTTTTGCTGATCATGTAGTATCAGTACTCGCATTAGATCTTATTCCATATTGGTCCAAAGTGAGTAAAAGATGTCAAAATCCAAAAGTCTTTTTTTTTTTTCCAGCTTGACCTAAGAACAGTATCCCATACACACTGCATTCCCTGTGCTTCAATAGCCCAGAGCACTATTTGGTTTGTGAAATGTCATCTTTTCAGAACAATAGTTAAGCACAAATACATGATATTTTAAAATTATCTATCTGAAAAGAAACAAATGCTGGTCATAACATATGCCTCAATGAAGCTTTCCAGTACAA
>NW_020448267.1:10073-12100 GCF_003343035.1 Apteryx rowi
GTACTTCACTATTTATTTATGTGCTGCCAATCTTCCAAATGCTGTTTTATTTTTCTGATTCTAGGCATAATGCTTCTGTTGAGGAATATACAAAATCCATTTTGTTAAATATGCCATTTCCAATGCGCTATCTAAATTATTGGATGATTTGATAGAAGTGTTCCTTAAAACCTCAACTTCCTTGAAAACTGTGAGAGTTAACAAGAAAACTCTAAGGTGAAAATACTGGAGAGATGTTGCTGTTACAAGATTAATCAGCACATGTGAAATACTGTTTACTGGAAGTATAAACACCAGCTTTCCTGGTATTAAAGTGGGAGGCATCAGCCCAATACACAACGTTGCAAACAGCAGTCCAAATACTCTTGTCAAGCATCTCCTGCTTCAGAACAACCCTTCATGGATGAAATTACCAAATAAGTTCAGGAATCCTGTAACTATTATTATTGACATCAGTTGGATCAAAAAGAATGCAAAACTGAGTTCTTTTTAAAATATCACACATCAAACAAAGTGAATGTTAATCACTTTAGGCATATCTATTTTATACCAGGTTTATTATGTTACTTTCAAGATCTTTAGCGGTTATTCTCCTACTGTGGTCAATAAACCCATTTTGTCTGGAAAACGTTAGATCAGATTAAATCAGATTAAATGCTTAAGCAAACACATAATTTAATATTCTTAAAGGAAAAATAAAGAATGATTAAAGAACTTCTGAACTTTCTAACTTGAATCAGAGATACCCAGACAGAGCTGAAATAGATTTCCCCCCCCACACACAAATTATATGGCTATAATTTTTGAATCTTAAGCAGTTCAGAAACCAAACACATTTTAAAATGAGATTTGGGAGTTAAGAAAGTTCTGACAGAAAATACAGAGTCTATTTACAGTTGTATGGATCTCTGCATTCAGCTCCCCAAAAATCTCTATTTAATTAAACTCCAGTAACTTTTTAGAACACTTTTTTTTTTTTCCAGCTGAAGCAGTAATATGTTGGCTAATATACTTAAAATGTACCTGTTCATCATTTGCTTAAAATAACATAAAATAACTCATCAGAAATGCTTTCAAATTATAAYCAGTGGTGGTAAACTGACGCTTTTCCACTTCAGAGAAAAACACTGTCAATCAAATTGTACAGCTATAATTTCCAAATGCTGACAAACAATCTCTTACGAAGGCACACAGAAATATCAGTACTAGGAAAATCTAGTTTCTGATATTCAGGAAAAAACATAGCGTTTTTTGTGAGCCTGTGTATATTACAGTCACTACAAATGATAAGAAGGTATCCAGTCTCCTAAATGGGCAAATATTTAAATGGGAAAACATTTATATGGATGTCTGAGTCATACTACTACAAAAGGGGATATGTGATGCATTACTGTGTACGTCCATCCTGCCAAGGTGATTCACTCTTAGTTTCATGCCAGATCTCTAAGCCCCATTTCAGCCAAGCTGCGTACGTGACAGCTGAACACTGAAGCTCCAGTGTGAAGTGACCAGGATCATTCCCTCAGTGGGAAAAAACACATATGGTACAACGTCTGCCACRGCTCATACATATGCCAGTCAAAACACTTGACCTGGGAATCAAAGCTCACTTTCTAGTGCAAGCAAACTAAYAGATATAATCTCAGGGTTAAAGTCTTTACATGAAATTTTCCAATTAACACCCAAAATTATTTTAATGCATAGAATAAATTTCACTCTTCAGATCCAAGAGTTTGTGTTTTTTATGCATAAACAGGACTAGGTCATTGGAATCACTAATGGAGTACAAACAAATAAGCACTACCTGTATTTTTGTGCTTAGTAGATACATACTGCACATTTTAACACAAATGTACCTTAAACTGTTTATTGAAGGACATGTTTTCTTAAGAATTGCAAAATCACTCTGTTTTAACAGATTTTTTAACTTATAAAAGATTAATAAATTATTAAGAGACATTTTAACAAGTGGCTAATATCTATTCATTGTAATAAGTTCAGCAAGTCAATAGGGAGATTTTTAATTG
>NW_020448268.1:0-1023 GCF_003343035.1 Apteryx rowi
TATGTTTGCTCTTCTCTGGCATAGCATCTCTAGCTCAAGCACTGCTGACTGAGAAACCTTGCTGAGGACTTCTAAAATCAAAGAGCCTGCCTTGGTGCCTACAGGAGGAAGGCTACGTCCTGTCCCACATTGTCCTACATCCTGCTTCCACAAAAAGAGTGGTCCACAGCAGAAACCAGTTTTGAGGCTCACCAAAGCATTTCTGCCACGCCATGCCATGCCACGCCACGGCCACGCTTTGTGCTGTTTCATCCCACGTGACTTTGATCTCAGCTTTGAAAAATGCCAACCCCAAACCCCAGATTCCTGCACACATCTGCCCAGTGCAGTGACCTGTCAGTGCAGGGGCGCAGAAGTGAATTCTCCAGTGCCCCATTTGAAATATTTCACAGTCTTTGACASTGTCTGGAGACATTCCTGAAGGATTTATCAGAAAATTATGGAAAATAACTGCAGTGAAGGGAGGTGGCTGCTTTCCAGGACATGAGGGGAAATCTCTCTGCTCTCTCCCTGGCTGTGCCATCTCCATGGCAGTGACCTACTGAGCCCCCAGATGACACRAGCTGAGGTCACAGTGGGATRTGCCACATCACAGGGATGTCTCCCTGGTGTTCTGATGGGGAGGCCTCACTTCCCTGTGAGGCCCAGGCACTCCTGAGCACTGCTCACACCTTCCCCACGGCTGCCCTTCATAGTGGTTCCATGGCAAGCAGAGGGGACAGGAGGTAATGAGGCCGTGTTGTGGTCCCTCACCAACAGGCAGAGGAGCAGGGGCATGTTAGAAAGGAGTTGTGGGTGAYGAGAAGGGAAGAGCATCCCTCCTTCCTGGCTGGAGAGGTGATCTGAGGGCAAGGGGGCAAGCGAGATGGAAGGTTGCTGGATGGACACCGTCAGCCTGGACCACAGTTCCTCGTTCCCAACGCTCGTGTGGCTCTCCACTGAAGGTAAGGGCTTTGGGAGCTCCTTCCCGAGGTGTCGCACTGAGACTGTTAACTGCAAAAACTGCTGTGGTGGATCCCAGGC
>NW_020448268.1:1945-7256 GCF_003343035.1 Apteryx rowi
GGGCAGCAGGATGCTGCCCGTGGGCTCCGCCACCCCAGCCAGCCCCAGGGCCCCCACACCGGTGCCACGGCTGCCACCAGCACATGCCCCAGCGCTGCCTCCCCGCGCACTGCACGACCCCCAGGGCGCAGGGCAGCCAGCAGCCCTGCGGGGACCCTGACACACAGCCCAGCCCCGCCAGGGCAGAGGCTGTGCCCCGGGGCCCCGCACTGCCTGCCCACACGGTGCCGTGCTGCCCCCAGGCCCCGCCGTGCCCCGCGCTGCCGCCCACAACATGGCGCCCGACCACGGGGGAACAGGGACGGGGCAGAGCTGGCCGCCAGGGCAGGAGGGCCCAACGTTGCCATGGCATTGCCCAGTGCAGCCCTCCTATTGGCTGGCAGGAGGAGGAGGGCGGGGCTAGATTTCACTGATGGCTCTGTCAGCCAATCATAGCCCAGTATGGGAAAAAAAAGATGCAAAAGACAAAAGTGGAAGAGGAGCAGGAGCAAAGCAGGCAAGAAGTGAGTGGGAGAGAGAGCAGGTGCGAGTGGGTTTGGTGGGTGCTGGACATAAAACAGGAGAATGCTTGTTGTCCTTGACGTGTAGAGGATTTGCTGGGTTTGTTCAGCATTGGGGAAGGAACCAGACTTCTGAGTTGTGGGAAGGCTTCTCCCTCTGCCTGGGATGTGAGGCCCTGCTGTCTTCAGGTTCATAATTGCTCATCCCATGAAATCATTTTTTTTGAAAATGTTGCTAAGAATTACTTGCAGGCCTTTTTCCAATTTCTAATTTTTATGGGCTACGTGTAGGGACTACCTAGGCAAAAGCTAATCTTCTTTTGGGGTAGTAACTGGTACGTGATGGGTGTTTTGCTGCACTATGAGCATTGTGGAGCCACGAGGTGAATCAGGGAGGCCGTTGAGGAGCTGGCTGAGCCTTGGGGGAAGGCAGGGGGAGGTGCAGGTGGCACCAGGCACATGGTCAGGGTGTGCATAGTGAGGTCAGCATTGTCCATGAGAGCTATGCCAGAAAATCACCAGTGTCAAATCAAGTCTTTGTAAGTAGCTGATAGGCCAGCAGGAGGCACATGGCTCGGCCATTGATGATGAGGTCAGTTCTGCCTGGGTAGCTGAKAGGCCATCTGGAGGAAGAAGGCTTGKCTGTTGCTTGTGAGGTCACTTCTGACTGMTGAACTGATTGGATAKSAGCAGAGATGTGWCTGGAAAGGTGATTGTGAGGTCACTTCTGCCTGAGCGGTTGATAGGGCAGCAGCAGGTCCACGTCTGTGGTCTGTGTTTTTGAGGTCATTTCTGCCTGAGGAGCTGATAAGGCAGGATTTGGTTCATGGCTGGGGAAGTTATAGTGAGGTAACTTCTGTCTCAGAGGCTTCTAGGCTAGTGACAGAGACGTGGCTGTGAAGGTGACTGTGAGGTGACGTCTTTCTGAGTCCCTGCTAGGCCAGCAGCAGGCAGTTAGGCATGGGCGTTGCTTGTGAGGTCTCTTTTGTCAGAGTAGCTGCTAGGCCAGCAGTAGTTGATGGCTGGGGAAGTTATTTGGAGGAAAGTTCTCTCTCTGAAGCCCATAGGCCATCAGCAGGCATGTGGTAGGGGTATGGACTTGTGAGTAGCTGAGAGGTGAGGAGAAGACACATGGCTTGGATGATGGTGGTGAGGTCACTTCTGGGTTTGTTGAGTGTGCTCAGAGGAGGGATTGACCCCTGCAGAGCTCTGCAGCAATACYGAAATGCAACTACTTAATCAAGCACAAGTCAATGTCCCACATCATCTGACACACATTTTCTTTCACTCCGTCATTCTGATTTAGTACTGCTACATTTCAAATGTGGACGATGTTCTGTGGTGAACATGGAGATGGAGTTTGCCTTTCCACTTGTTGCTAAGTAGAAGCTTGCAGCCTCCTCCTGGTCATTTAGGGAGTGCAGCTAGACTTTATAGGCTGCTAAATGAATCTAGTGCTGGTGTGAGCAGTGGTGTTAGTAAACTCTTACTCTAAGGGTGTGTGTGCTGTAGAACTTGCCCCTGTCAAAACAGCAGGGAGCTTGTGAGATTTTCCTGCAATGCTGCCATTTCTGCATGCTGTGTCTGTCTTTGAGGTGTCCACCTGCTTTGATGACACGTTTGGAACCGTAACGCGTTAGAGGTCTCTGATTTTCTGTCCACATATGCAGTCATTGTAGAATGGGTGCAAAGGCTGTTGGAGGAGACAGAAGGAATGCCCCCCCCCAAGAAAAAAAAAAGGTATGGTCCACTTTTTCAAAGAGATTTCTTGTTCAGAGAAGTTGAGGCACAAGTGAGAGGCAAGAGCTGGCCTGAGCAGCCTCTGTGAGAGCACTTGATCTCTGCTTCCTGGAGGTGGGAAGTGAGCAGGCCCTGGGCTGTGAGTGGCTGTTGAGAGGCAGTGCCTGTTGAAAGGCCTTGGAGGCCTAGAAGGGAATGGAAGGTCTGTAGAGTTGGGCTTTGTGTGTTTTGGGGCGCTTGGGGTGCCCTCTCTGCTGCCATGTGTGGTGCTGTRCCCTGTGTGTCGCTGATGCAGAGGTGTGTGTTGGCTGCCAACCCTCTGTGAGGTGCGGTGGTAGCGGCGTGTTAGTGCGAGATGCCCTGTGGTGGATCAGGGTGGTGGCCCCAGTGTTTTTCTGCTCAGCCTGGGAGGAGGTGTCTGGAGAGAGCAGTGCTCTGCTCCCAGAGCCCAGCCTGCCATCACAGGGTCCTTCTGGGAGACCTGAGTGAGGACTGTTGGTGACCATGTTCCCTCCTTGGAGCATCGTGGTGAGAGCCAGGGATGCTTGCAGTGTGGTGGTTTCTGTTAGCTGAGGTTCAGGCTTGCAGTTTCAGAAGGTCTTGCTGTTTCCGTGAGTCTTTGGGCTTTTACTGACTCTGCTGGAGAAAATTATCTTCTCCTTCCTTAAAGGCTTTCTGTTGAAGCTGGACCCTCATTGCATCTTCCCATCTCAGACGCTAATCCATTSCRATCCCTCAGAGATGGGTAGTTAATCAGAGCAGTCAGAGCCATTTCTGCACTTTGTGCCTGCGCAGACCCTTGCAGACAGGGGAGATGCCAGCTTACAAGAAGTCAGGCCTCTGAGGGCGATGGGTGGCTCTGAGACATCTGTCCTTGGTCTGTGGTGGAGGTGGCATCTGCAAACCTGCTGGTGCCTTTGGCCAGAGTCTYAGAATAGCAGATTCCTTGAGACTGCAATGGGGGAGACATCTGGAGGTAGGGCTCCAACACCCTGCTCAAGGCAAGTGCCAGTAGAGGAGGTATCTTGGGGCCTTTTCCAGTGAAGTTTTGATTATCTCCAAGGATGGAGATCTGAGAACCTCTCTGGATCCCTGTGACACAGTTGACCACCCTCATGGGGAAAAAGGTTTCTTCTTAACATCTCAGAAGAATTTCYCATTGTCCAATATGTCCCTGTTTCCTCTCTTGCTCTTAGTGTGCACCTCCAAGAAAATCTGGCTCCATCTTCTCTGTGCCCTCCATAAGGTAGCTGTGCACAGCATGAAGATCCCCCTTGGCCTTCTCTTGTCTAGGCTGAACAAAGCCAGCTCTCCCAGCCTCTCCTTATATGCCCCACACTGCAGCCCCTGACCATCTTGGTTTCCCTGTGCTGGACTCCCTGCTGTGTGTTAGTGCCTTTGCAGAACTGGAGAGCCTACATAGGAGCCAGCATACAGATATGGTCTCCCCTGTGCCAAAAAGAGGGGTAGAACATCTCGGTGGTCCTGATGGCTGTGCTCTCACCAATACAGCTCAGCATAGAGAGGAGACATTTGCCCCTGACTGTTGTGACTATGTAAGGCCAGCAGAACTGACAGTAACACTCCGATTCTTTCTTTCTTTCTTTCTAGGTTGCTCCACTCATGAGGTTCCCAGTGCAGTCCTAGATCCCAGTGCAGTCCTAGAGCCCCTGAGGATGGAGGCAGGGTGCCAGGGTGTGTCCCTGTACCTGTCAACATCTTTGCCAGCATCRTGAKCCCTCTGTGRAAGCAGCTGCAAGTGACTGAGAAGAGGCTACSTAKGGATGYRAAGGCTTCCATAAATGCGCCTGGCTTCCATGGGTGACTTGGGGTGTGGGTTCACCTCCTGGTACCTCTGCTGTGCTGAAAATTCCTCCTCCCACAACTGCTGTTACTGCCAGCCCACTCAGCAAATGCTCTTGTGCCCCCTCCTTTTCCTCGAAGGTTGTGGTGCCATATAGGAGGAGTCCAAGACCCTTATACTAAATGCCAGCGTGCCCTGAGTGCCTTTGTGTGAGGCCCCAAAGTGTCCATAGCTTGACCTGAGGAAGTCTCAGAGTTCTTGGGCTGCTGGTTCTGAGAGGAGTGAAGATGTGTGCAGGGCCAGGTTGGCCGTGGCACCCAGCCCTCAGTGCTCTGTGAAGCCAGCTGTGGAGCCCGGACGCTGCTGCAGAGGCTGCGCAGCCAGGACAGCTGTCATTTCAGCAGCCGTCCAGTGTGGGGCTGTCTCATTGCTTGGGCCTCATGTCAAAGCCTCTGCCCCCTTTTTCCCTTCCCTGGGGCTCCTTGTGCAAGTAAGTAAAGGAAAGGACCCGAGGTTACTTTGGGCTCAGGAGGCCTTCAGGACTCTCAAATGATTCTACATTGTATCTGTAACTTTTGTATTATTAAAGAAAATCTCCATCCCCCTATCCCTAGGGGAGGTTCCGAGGGTATGATGGTGGAAGGCAGCAGCGTGCTGTGCCCAAAGCAAGCAGGATCCTTCCCTCTGAAAAGAGCAGCATCGCCCAAGGAGCCATCTCTGTGCCTGATCTTGTGCTGCTCGTTTGAGGAGGCCTTGTGAGCCTAGAGTGCCTTGGCCACCTTGTGGTGTTATGGCAAGAGCTTGGCTGTGTGTCTGGGTTGAGGAGCCAAGGGGAGGCAGCGAGCAGAGCAGTGGCTGGGGAGTGTGCAAATGGCGAGTGTCCTGCAGGCATCTCTTCTTGCTGGCACTTGGTTGTATTGAGGAGAATAGCCAGGTGCGTGGGGCCGAGACAGTGTGTTTGTAGAGTAGGTGGCAGAGCAGAGGTCTAGCATCAGGTTGATGCTTGGTGCAGTGCTGAGTTGACAGTAGGGAAACCCTTTGCAGTGCAGCTGCTCCCTCAGCTGATCTCTGTCCCCAGAAATGCACTAGAAATGGAAGTGGCATCCTGCTGCCATTGTGTAGGTGCTGCAGTGCAAAGGCTCCCAGCTGGGACTTGATGGTACTAAAGGAAAAGCAAGACCAATAGTCCCTTTTGTGATTTGTTGCCAGGGTGGCAGAGTGGAGCTGTCCCATGATGTGGAGAGCGTCTTGCCAGGAGATGAAAGCC
>NW_020448268.1:7992-11902 GCF_003343035.1 Apteryx rowi
TAGGCCAGTGCTAGGCTCATGGCTGCTGTTTGTGGTTGTGAGGTCACTTTATTAGAGAATATTGGACTGGAGTTGTGTAGGTTTAATTGCTGGCATTAGGCTGTAGTAGTGTTTTATTGATTAATCCTTCTCACTTATGCAAACATAAGCAGATGTAAGCTTGTGTTAACACTACCTGTATAAACTTGCTTAGCCTGAGTAGCGAAATTTGCTGAAGCCTTAGGCCGCACTTAGATCAGGTGACGAACTCTTAGCTAGTTAAGTAAGGAGGGCCCCAGAGGTTGTTGAAGCCAGAAAGATAGAGAAGTTATGCCCAACAGCAGAAGCTGCAACCTTGAAAATAGGAAAAGAGGCAACCTTCCTAAGAGACAGTGAAGGGACCCAGTGAAGAAGGGGAAGACCCCAGGTCTAAATGTTACTGGTCTGAACTATCACATGAGGGTGGGAATTTAGATTGTAAGGGTTTAATTGCCCAGGGATTTCTTTGTTCAGGGTCCCTCTTCGGAGGCACCCAGCTCGAGCTGTAATTACCGCACATACATCATTAAGGTTTATTTTGCTCCGATTTGACTTCGATTTTCTGCCTCAGCAGGAACCTAGGGTCGGACCCTGTTATGGAGGCCAGCGAGCCTGATTTTCCATAACATTTTGGCACCCCAGATGGGACCCTAGGCAACCACCATCGGGTCCTTTCTTCTCCAACAATCATCTGGCACCATCGGGTGAGTTCACCTGGGATCTTTGGCAATGGGAGGCACCGAGTGGGTGAGTGTTAAATTCCTGCCTAAATTCTAAATTCTGGTTTGGTAACAAAGTGCACTGTAAGGGGTTTGCAGTCTGATCACCGTAAGGCGTACCAGGGACTAAATTTGAGGAGGGTGGGTTTGAGTCCCACCCCCAGGATTTGAGAGGGTTCGAGTCCCATCTTGATCCAGCTGGAAAAGGGGGAGTGCGCAGCCTGATCAGCGTAAGGCGCACCACGAACACCAGCTGACTAGTGTGAGTGTGGATAGCACCCAGGACTGTGACTGTGTGAGTGCGTATGACCTGGGAACCGAAGGCGGCACCCATTGGCTGACAAAGCTGCCGCTGCGAAGGGACGGCAGTGCTAGCAGTCAAAGACTCAGGTGGTGTGAGTGCAGTTCCCAGAGAGAGAGAGAGAGAGAGAGAGAGAGAAAGTGTGATCGCAATGGGAAATAATTTTGGCATAGAAAAGGGGACACCCTTAGCCAAAATTTTGCAAAACTGGAATAAGATTGGTGGTACAAAAAAACTAGGAAAAAAAAAGGTTGATCCAGCTATGTCAGGAGGATTGGCCGTTCCTGACAAAGGATGGTAACTTGGCAGAATGATGGCCACTGCAGGGAACCTTTGATCATCAGGAGTTAACTTTCCTGTGTTACCATTTGGAGGATAGGTTCCCCAGACAAATGGATTATTGGTATGTATGGGACAGCTGGGCATTTCCTAGATGAAAAGAGGCACCTAGAAAAGAAAGAAAAAATTTTCTCAGAATGCTGAAAGTAGTGCAGCTGCTAAAACGCTTGTGGAAACTGCTCCACCCTATGCGCTATCCTCTGTTTCAACTTCTCTAAACCCCCCTTGCCTTCCACATCTGCCTTTCAGGCCCCTTTGCATGTCGTTCCTCTGCCAGGAGTGCCCCTGCCCGGTCCGGACGGAGTACCTCGGGTAGCTACAACGCGAATTTMCCGACCCTGGGGGCCCCAAGATTTGGTTGTATGGAGTGAACAAACTCCCAGGCTTAGGGAAGATCCTGAGAAAGCGTTACAAATTGTAAGAGGAATAGTGCAGGCGTATGATCCTACGTGGGGGAATGTGCAAATGCTCTTTGAAGCCGTGTTCACTCCAGATGAAAAACACACAATTCTGGATGCAAACTGTCGTTGGGCAGAAGAGGGGGGTATTCTGGCTGCTCAAACAGCCTGGCTGGCTGTGCACCCCGGGTGGAATTATAATGCAGAGGCAGATTACCGGCAGTTGCAAATAGCCAGACAAGGCTTAGAAGAAGTTATACGTTTGGCAGGACAAAAGACTGTGAACTGGTCTAAAATAAGGGAGTGTCAGCAACAACCTGAGGAACACCCCTCAGCTTTCCTTTCTAGACTCTTTTTTCACGTATACTTAAAAATGATCTTGCTGTTATTGAACTTCCAGGACGTTCAGTGTTATTACAATATGTGGATGATTTGTTATTAGCAAGTAAAGATTATGAGACATGTTTGAAAGACACTATTTCTCTATGTAACGCTCTTGCAGAGAAAGGGCATCGAGCATCTCTGTCCAAGCTCCAGCTGTGTCAGCGAGAGGTAAAATATTTGGGGTTTATGTTGAAGGAAGAAGGAAGATGTAATTTGCTAGAATCAGTTCAACTGCCCAAAGAAATTGCTGTAATACACTGCCCAGCCCATACTAAAGACACTGCAGAAATTAGTAAAGGAAATGCTTTAGCTGACGCTGCTGCGAAGGCAGCAGCCTGACGACTTTTGAGGGACTGTATGGTCGCAATTGCAATGATGGACCAGAGCAAATGGCCAAATTTAATTGACCCCAAAACCATGTATGAAAAAGACTGCTTAGCAGAAGAGAAAAAACAATGGGAAAAGTGGGAAGCAAAACAAAATGAGGATTGAATATGGACAATTGGAGGAAAACCAATTCTACCAAAGAAATATGTAATTACTGTGGCTAGGTGGTTCCACGATAAAGCTCATGGGAGAGTAGAGGCAGTAGCTAAGCAAGTAGAGAAAGTATGGGCAGCTCCAGGAATTTATGCTGCTGCGAAAAGGATAAGCAAGAGCTGCCCAACCTGCCAAAAGTTCTCGAGCAGCAAAGCAAGCTCAGAGTTAGGGGGATGACCATGGGCCTACTTCCCTTTTCAAAGGCTACAAGTAGATTACGTGGATATGCCAGCTGCCAATGGGTAAAAACATTTGTTAGTGATAGCAGATCAGTTATCAGGCTGGGTAGAGGCTTTCCCAACAAGGAAGGCCAACTCAGGAGGGGTAGTAAAAGCCTTACTAAAAGAAATCATACCCAGGTATGGGGTTCCAGAAGCCATTGATTCCGACAGGGGTGCCCATTTTACAGCAAACATAATCAACCAATTATATAAATCACTGGGAATAGGAGAAAAACCTACATACCCCTTACCACCCACAGTCTTCAGGACAGGTAGAAAGAATGAACAGAACACTAAAAGAAAAAATAGCAAGAATATGCACACACACTAACCTAAAATGGCCCGAAGCCCTAAATTTAGTCCTATGGGATGTTTGAAATGCTCCGCAACAACCCACAGGACTGACACCAGCAGAAATTCTCTTCGGGAGTCATTTAGCCATACCAGGGACTTRTATCCTGGCTAAGACCAGCCTGTTGGACGGAGATGAACAGCTAACCCAATATGTTCTAGGTATCCAAAAAAGGTTTGAAAATCTTAAAAAATATGCTCAATGGTATCAGTGCACACCACCTGAAATACAAGTGCACAATATACAACCTGGAGATGGAGTACTGGTAAAAGTATTCTCATGAAAAACTAAGTTGGAACCAAAGTGGGARGRACCCTACACTGTATTGTTAAGTTCTTATTTTGCTGTTAAAGTTTTAGGAAAAGAGAATTGGATTCACCACTCACACGTGAAACAAATTGCAGACCAAGAAGCGAGCACAGCAGGTGTCACTACGGAGCAATGAAGACAACCGCACATGCTCCCTGGATGTGCCTAATATTGTTTCTAACCACAAGTTCCGGATGGATAARTATACARTTAATAAGAYGAGATAATTATGATACACAAAGGTATTCTGAAAACAATACCAAAGGAAACCAAATTTGGTTTAATTATTCAGGGCTAGGAGTGAGTGAATTCAGTTTAACCTTTTGTTG
>NW_020448269.1:0-5657 GCF_003343035.1 Apteryx rowi
GGGACACCCAGGGGACCCGCCGCACCACCCCGGGGGCGTCCGTCGCACCCCAGGGACACCCAGGGACCCCCCGCACCACCCCGGGGACACCCAGGGGACCCGCCGCACCACCCCGGGGACACCCAGGGGACCCGCCGCACCACCCCGGGGACACCCAGGGGACCCGCCGCACCACCCCGGGGGCATCCGTCGTGCCCCAGGGACACCCAGGGGACCCACTGCACCACCCCCAGGGGCACCCATCCTGCGTGGGAACCCCAAGGGGGACCCCAAAAGAACCCGCTGCAGCACCCCAGGAACAGAGGGAGTCAGGGGACCCATCACACCACCGGGAAGCGGAAGGGACCCGTCGCAGCACCCTGGGGACGTGAGGGGGATCAGAGGGGACCCGTCCCGCCACAGGGACACGGAGGGAAGAGCCGGGGGGAGACGGCCAAGACCCCCCCGGAGACCCTCCCAAGCCAAATCTGGGCGAACCAGGGGTCAAGCCACCTCCCAGGGGACCATCTTCCGACCCCACTTGGTGCCACGTCCCTCCAAAAATAGGGTACGGAGGACAAATCCGGGTGCGGACGGGGCACCGCAGGCCGAGAGGCGGCACAGCCCGGCGCTCGGCTTCGCTCTCTGGCGCCCGTGTCCCCACCGCGCCCAGCAGAGCGAATGTGACAGGGAAACCGGTGGCTCCTGTGACTCATCCCGGGGGGGTTCCGTGCTGGAAAGGGGGTGCGGAAAGGGGGATCCGGTCCCTCTCCGGCTCACCAGYTTCTTGGAGAGCAGCAGAGCGGTGCTGTTGTCGCTCTCCAGGGCCCAGGAGGCGAAGCGGAGGATGTGCTCCTGGTGCCGCTGCAGTTTGGTCATGGCCCAGTGCTGCCGCTCCAGTTTCTCCTGCTGCCCCTCCGTCACCTTCTGCAAGGAGAGGAGGGGACACAACCGCCATCAGCGGGGGACAAAGCAGGACGCGGCCACTCGCCGGAGGGCAGAGTTAAGGGGATGAGAGGGGGGGAAGCTCACCTGGGCGTCGCTCACCAGCACCTTGCCGCGTTTGTTCAGCTCCTTCATGATCTGGAGGATGGCCATCTTGACATCCACCTGCACCCGCTTCTGCACGTCCGTCACCTGGCGGATGCTGCCGGCAGAGAGCGCCGGGGCGGGATAAAGGGGGGGCGGATGTTCCTCGCCATGGGGGGCGGAAAGCCCGGGGTGGGTGGGGGGGGGGGGGGTACGTACGAGCTGCGCACTTCCTTGGTGGAACGTTGCAAGCTGGCGTGTTTGTCGCCCAAGCGCTTCACCAGCGTCGCCAGCATCTTGCGCTGGTTCCTCACCGCGTCCTCCAGGAACTGGTACCTGCGGAAGGAGGGTGGGAAAAACGGGATCGGTCCCCGAAACGCCGGGACGGCCTCGTCCACGCCGATCCGCGCGTCCGCCCCCCAACGCGTCCGTCGGGGATCCCGGAAATAGTCCCGCGTAGACTCAACTCCAGGGTTCACCAGAGCAACGAATCAATTTTAGTTAATTAACCTGCTCGCGGTTTAGCTGACCTTCGCCGTTAAAAAATTAAAAGCCATCAAAAAAAGCCACTTAACGGCTTTTAGTTTAAGTCATTAAAATAAAAAAATCAATACGGGTCGAGCAGCTGACGGAGCGAAGCAGCTGGTCAAGCTAAGAAAACCCGTTAGTCRCCCGTGAAAGATCATTTTAACTTAAAAGAGCTATTTTAATCGATCAAGTTTCCTATTTATTAAATCCATTTTAATGGTTGATTAGTCAGATAACAGCCAATAGCTTGATTATTCAAAAGCTAATCAGGGAACTAACCAAATTTACCAGTTATAATTCAAAAAAAAAAAAGTCAGGCTAATCTGCCGACTGCTCGTTTAGAAACCRACCACGTATTAAACGGATTTTAGGGAATAATAAACCAGATAACTAACCAAACGCCTTATCCGCTAAAATTCAGGATATTCTGACTARTCCACGAAAAAAAAGCAACGATTTTTACAGATTCGTTAGCTAAATAACCAGTAAAAAGCAATTTAACTTAAACTGATTTTTAAAGGATGACTAACAGTTTCATAACTAAGCAAAATAATTATTGGTTAAAATCACACTAACTAATTAATCGTCTCACTAACCAGATAATGTACAAACTTAATAGATAAAAAAGATGATAGATAGATAAATAGATAGAATATAAATAATAGATAAAAATAGATAAATATAAATAGATAGATAATCTAGATAGATAAAAAACTAGTCATAGGTAATAAGTTTAATTAGCTACCTATTTAAAAAAAACAAATTAAACTGAGTAAAGAACAGGTAACTACATTAATCAGGTACTATTTTAATTTAARATTTCAAATAAAGTTTTATCCATTAAAAAAATCAACGTAACGAGCCTGAAAACTAATCACATAGTTATAAATCAGGTCAATCTGATAATTTAATACATCGCCAAGCAATCCGATTTTTAACGGATAACTAATCRAAGCCAAGCAGATTGAAAGCTGAAACCAACCTAAACCTGCCCAGTTCGCTAACTCAAAAGTTAATTAATTAGTTCGATACTGTATTAATTTATTTATCCATTAGAAAATATTCCACTGATATCGATGCGCTTTGTCGAAGCGTCATTTTTTTTTGAATCGGCAACTAAYGAACAGGGTTAATTAGCCAGCTGGCTAACGCCAACGCATTTTTAACGGCCAACCGATGAGTTTAGCTACCTGGTTTCTTAGTTATTCCTTAAAAATCAGTTTGAAAATCAATTAAAATCGGCTAATTCAAAAGCAATTAAAARTACTCCCTGAAAAGTTACAGAACCGATAAGCCACGGGATCAAATTTTAATTAATGAGTTTGATGAGTTATCTGATTTGATCTAAATTGATATATTAAAGAGACAGCAAGTTAGATAACTGATCCAAAGGATTCGTTAACCGTGAAAAACCAGTTTAATTACGACGCTAATTAGCAAGCGGCCGGGCGCCCCCACTCACTGGTGATCCTTGTGCGCGTTGAGCTGGCAGTCGCGGCAGGTGAGCGTGTCGCACGTGTCGCAGAAGAGCACCAGCGGCTCGTGCTTGTGCACGGCGCAGTACACGGCGCGCTCGCCCTCCTTCGCCTTGGAGCCACCTGCGCGAAGGAACCGCGGCGGGACGTCACCGCGGCGTCACCTCACCGGTCCCCGTTTCGGAAAGGGGCRCGGAGACCATGCCCGCCTCCTCCCGACGTCCCTCCGCGTCCCGGCGCCGGACCTGCGGCTCGGACCGTGTGGTCTTTGGTGTACTTGACCCGCTGGTGGGCCTCCACGCACGTCTCGCACAGCGGCTCCGAGCACTCCACGCAGTAGCTGGTGGCCGGCGCGTTGTCCTCGCAGCTGGTGCAGCACTAGGGGACAAGGTCCCGCGGGGTGACACACGCGTGTGCGGGGCCGGGGTTGYCCCCAAGGATTCTCCCGCAGTTCGTACCGAAGCTGTGCCCGCGCTTCCGCCTCTCCCCAGCGAGTCAGAGCGCGTTTTAGCCGCGTTATTGCGTCAACCACGTTATTTCAGACGTATTTTATCACATTATATATATTTTTTTTTAAGTTGTTATTGCGGGAACAATTTAGCTTCAGTTTTGCCCAGTTTGTGCAACACACGTCGCAAAAAAGGGACGCGATTAACYCTCGGATCGCCGGAGAAGGAGGGAGGACAACCCAAGAGTAAATAAAACTGAATTATTGCCAATTAGATAATCCGGGCTACGAGCACGACCGCAGCAGGGATAAAAATAATTCCTTGATGTCTTAATAACATCACCCAAACGCGACAGACCAAGGAGGTCCTTGAGGAGCAGCTAGGAAGGGTGTTACGGATTCGGCTCCCCACCTCGTGGAGGAGCCCCGGATCAACGCCGGGCCTCACCTGGTTTGAATCCTTGTCAGCGGCGGCCGCCTCAGCCCCGTTGTCCCTCAAGAAGTAGTTTTCCACGATGTCCTTCAAGTAACACTGATGTTTGCAGATGGGGCAGTCGACCACTGCGGGGAGGGAAGCGGTGGGATGGGCGCGCGGAAGGCAGGAGAAGCGACCCCTCAACGCGTTTCGCCCCGCCAGACTCCACCGGTGACAGTCAAAGGACCCCCGTCCCCTTCTTCACCCTCCAAAACCTCCTGCGAGGAGGTGGCAGGGGACAGGCGGGGACAAAGCGGCGGCAGAGACGAGTCTCCAGGGCTGGCCGCAAAGCCCAGCCTGGAGGCAACTTCTCCCACAAGTTTTTTTTGGCAGCGGAGCCCATCCGATGGAGAGGGAGAAGGAAGAACCCAGAACGGGAACGGGAAGATGCCCTGGATATTTGACCCCTGAGCTGGGAAACCTTCAAAAATGGGACAGCTGTCGAAGCCAAGCTGAAAAGCTCACTCCAAAACCAAACTCTTCAYGGAGAAACGTGGTCCATATGTCCCRTCGTGCCAGGAGATCCAGAGCGGACATGTCAGCACTGATTTTGGCCACATAGGACCTCTGGGGGACCCTGCTCCTACCCGAGCCCAACGCRGGACCAGTTCAGACCAGGTTCCTCATGGTCACGTCCACACATGGGGTGGGTATCTCCACGGATGGAGACTCACCAGGGCCCATCCCCGCTTGGSGCAGGGCGGATGGGACCTCCCTGATCTGACTCCAGCCCAAAGCAGGTCCCTCTGGACCAGGTCCCTTATGGCCAYGTCCAAACCTTGAAGACCTCTAAAGACGGAGGCCCATCACATCCCTGGGTCTCTCCCCAGCTTCGTCCTCGCCGAGGCAGGAGGAATGGGACTTCCAGGGGTCCCTACACCAACCCCGACCAAAGCAGAACCATCGCCAACACCACACCAGGGTGACAACAACTTCATCTAGCCAAACCTTCAAGGAGGGAGACCCACCACCCGCTCTGGTCCCCTCTAGAAGTTTCTCCAGGTGCCCAACTTGAACCTCCTCAACCACGAGCTGCATCAAGCACCCCTAGCTGCCTCCCCCAGCTCCATCACCAACAGCCGAGCAGCCACCAATCTACCCTTYCTCCTCCTCCTCTTGCTCTCCAAGGCTTTGAGAAAGGGTAAGCCACCAGTGACGGTTGAGATATCATCTGCCACAGGTGGCAGCGAGAGGAAGCAGCGCTTTTGATCTCTCCGGAAACTTCTCTGCCTGGGAGATGCGGAGGCAGGGGGGCACAGAAAGAACGGGGCTCCAGGTCTGGGGTGAGGAACCTCCACGGAGGCAACCGTGAGCAACACCAAGTCCCGCCACGGGTGGGACAACCTCACGCTGGAAAGGACCCAGGTGTCCAGGCAGGGTCAACGGAGCTGTGGGGCCGTTGGGGGCTGCCCGGTACAAGCCGGTGAAGGCCACCAAACACGGTGAAGGCCACCAAACACGGCACATTGAGGGAGAGGCCAAGGGGGACCCAATTGTCCACCCCATATGTCAAACCACCCCCGGAAACATCCAGCGGGAGACAGGGACCAGCTTTCAAGGAAGGGCTGATGGGTGCTGGAGCACCCGGTAACCCAAGGGCATCGAGAGCACCCACCTACGGCTCCATTTCACGGCTTAGCACCCGCACGAGCCTCGAGGATCCGGTGCACCCACCCTGCCTCGCGCGCCCCTCCCCCCCCTCCCCGGACCCCGGTAGCGCGGG
>NW_020448269.1:6151-9259 GCF_003343035.1 Apteryx rowi
CGCCGCGCTCCCTGCGCTGCCCCCGCCGCCTGCCGCCTCCCCCTCGGCCTCACCTGGCCCCTCCTTGGTGGCGGCGGCCGGCGGGGCGGCGGGGCCCGGCTCGACCCGCAGGCAGGGCCGGCACACGGAGTGGAGGCAGGGCAGCAGCCGCGGCTCCCGCTCGGCCCGTAGCCGCTCCCGGCACACGCCGCAACACTCCAGCAGGTCCAGCGAATCCGAACGCGCCTCGCCGGGGCCGCCCGGCCCGGCCGCCGGCCCCGACATGGCGCCGCCCGCTCGCCCCCCGTCAGCCCCGCACCGGGGGCTCGCGCGCCACGGCGAGCTGCGCGCGCAGCCCCGCGGCGGCCCGCCCCCGCCAATCAGCACCCGCGGAGGGCCTAGGGGCGGGGCCTGGGGGAGACTGACGGGGCGATGAAGCAATGGGAGGCGCCCGTTGGCGKGGAAGGAGGGAAAACAGAGAGAGAGGGGCGGGAAGGGGCCGCGCGTACGTGACCGTGGGATAAGGCGGGGTTAAAGGGAGACGGACCAATCAGCTCGCTGAGCGGCGGGAGGCCACAACTAAAATCCAATAAGCGTCCGCAAAATGCCGATTGACAGGGAGTGGAAGCCAATCCTCTTCCTCTAAGCACCTCCCCCGACTAGGCTTCCAGGGAAAAGGCTGTCTCAAAGCCCGGAGAGTGGGCAGACTCTGGACCAATCACCGGCCGAATCACCACAGGGAAGGCGGTGCCTTAAAGATGAACGTGTCATCCAGCCAATCGATAGCCACACTCCTCGGGGAGGCGGGGCAGATTCTCTGACTGATAGCACTGTGGACCAATCACCTTTGGAAGTACCTCAGGGAGGCCCTCCCTCCCCGATCCAGAGTCACTCCGGTTTGCCTCTTGTGGCCAGGACGGGGTATTGGCGGGGCTCTGCCCGGGGCAGGGCTCTTGAGGGGGAAGGGCCCAGGCCGGGGCCTGGATGTGGGTCAGGGTCAGGCCTGGGGCTAGGCCCTGGCTTGGGGCTTGAGCTTGGGCCTGGGTCAGGGCCTGGACATGGGCCTGGATTTTGGCCTGAGGCCGGGCCTGGGCCTGGACTTCAACCCAGGTCTGGGCCTGGACGTGAGCCTCAGCCTGGGGCTGGATGTGGAGCTGGTCCTGGACGTGGGCGTGCGCCTGGGCCTGGGTCTCATCCTGGATCTGGGCCTGGACATGGATCCAGGCCTGAGTCTGGTCATGGATGTGGGCCTGCGTCTGTGCCTGGACGTGGACATAGGCCCGGGCTTTGGCCCAGGTGTGGGACTGGGTTTGGGCCTGGATGTGGGCTTAGACCTGAACCTGAGCTGTGCCTTGGGCTGGGGTGTGAGCCTAGGGCTGGGCCCAGATGCCCAGGGTCACCCCAAAATCACTGCCCCCCTCACTCGGAGCCTCGCCAGGCCCCGCTGGGCAACAAGGAGCTCTTGGACCAGGCCGGCCCTACGCAGCGGCTCCAGGCCGCACCTGGACAGCCCCCGCGCGGCTCCCTCTGCCCCCGTTCCTGCCCCGGCAACCCCGGAAGGTGACTAGACTGGGGCAAACAGCCTCCCTCGGGCACTGCTCACTAACCAGGGCACCCTCTACCCACCTAATTCTGCCCCGCTTTTGCTTCTCGATTGCTTTAGCGCCTTATTTCACCCACAGAGAGGAAATCGGGGGGTCTCTAGAGAAGCTTTAAGTCCTCGAAGCTGCTCCGCCGCAGTGCAGGGTCACCCCTCGCAAAGTCTCGTCTGCGCCCCTCCTCCCTCCCGCCCTGACAGCGGCGTTTTCGGGATCCCAGGGGGCGAGTGAGCRGCCAGGCGCAGATCCAGGACCAGCCCTGAGGAGGAGAACGGAGGCTGTGAGGCCGTTTTCGGTGGGGAGAGAGACAACACCCCGAGCTAAAGATAAGGACACTGGAAATTCATATGGAAAATTCACACAAAAACCACAAAACCCACCAAAACCCGGCTCAGGAGGGAGGCCATCTTGGGAAAGAGCAAGAAACGCTCAGGGAAGGCCGCTCAGGAAAACACCATCTCGATCCCTTCCCTCAGGTGGCGCCGGACGACGAGGAGCCTCGGTGGCGATGTAGCTGCTTCGCTCCGGAGAGATGCGACAGGAGGATGTGGCAGGATAGGTTTCACCCCGCCGCCGCTGGTTTGGCCCGGAAAACCGTCGAGGCGGCTCTGTCTCAAAGAAGTCTGTCACCTCCTGGTTTCCTGGTGGCTGCCGGCGCGAGGCAACGCCGACCTTGGCTTCCTCGAGCCGGAAACCGATGTCTCAGGGCCGTCGTCTTCCTCTGGCAGGGCCGGCGAGAAAACGGGGAGCCCTTCGGAGAGGCTGAGCACAGTGAGTCCCGGAGGCGCTGAGGCCTGGGGAGGGGGCGGAGGGGACGCCCCCACCGCTAAATCCGGAGCTTCCTCGCGCTGAGAGGAGAAAACAGCGGTTGGATGAGCCTCGCCTGAGAGCTACYGAGACGGCGTTGAGCGGAAAGCCGTGATTTCTGCCCCGATCCCAGGACTCCGGGAGCCTGAGGCTTTACAGGAGGAGAACGGAAAGGATTTTCCCCCCGCCGCTCGAYGCCGGAGCAAAGGGGTGAGTCCAATTCTCTCCTCCTCTGCGGCAGTCGGGGGGGGGGGAAAAACCGGCATGCGGCAGCCCGGATGGAGGGGAGCATCGGGAAGGGGCGCTCGCTTTCCCAACCCCCACCGCCGGCGAAAAAGAAAAAGGGGGGGAAAACCGGGAGGGCGGAGCGGGCGCCCTAAGCGCGGTGGGTGCGCTGGTGGCGCAGGAGGTGGGCGGCGGCGGCGAAGGCCTTGCCGCAGCCGGCGCACTTGTGGGGCCGCTCGCCGGTGTGGGTGGTGCGGTGGCGGGCGAGGTGGGCGGCGCGGGCGAAGCTCTTGCCGCAGTCGCCGCAGGCGAAGGGCCGCTCGCCCGTGTGGGTGAGGCGGTGGCGGGTGAGGTGGGCGGCGCGGGTGAAGGCTTTGCCGCAGAGGCCGCAGGCGAAGGGCCGCTCGCCCGTGTGGGTGCCGCGGTGGCGGGTGAGGTGGGCGCTGCGGCGGAAGGCTTTGCCGCAGCAGCCGCAGCGGTAGGGCCGCTCGCCCGAGTG
>NW_020448269.1:9829-11537 GCF_003343035.1 Apteryx rowi
AATTTTATCCTCGCTGATGAATTTTGTCCCTGCTACTAAATTTTGGCCCCACTGCCCAATTTTGTCCCTGCTGCCCAATTTCGTCCCCACTGCCCAATTTTGTTCCCGCTGCCCAACTTTGTCCCAGATCCTGAATTTTGTCCTCGCTGATGAATTTTGTCCCTGCCACTAAATTTTGTCCCTGCTACTAAATTTTGGCCCCGCTGCCCAATTTCAGCCCCGCTGCCCAATTTTGTTCCCGCTGCCCAACTTTGTCCCAGCTCCCGAATTTTGTCCTCGCTGACGAATTTTGTCCCTGCCACTAAATTTCGGCCCCGCTGCCCAAATTCGCCCCCCGCTGCCCAAATTTGCCCGCCGCTGCCCAATTTTGTCCCCGCTGCCCAATTTCAGGAGCTCGACGTCACCCCGGCGGTGGGGCCTCCCTTCCCCCCCCCTCACGGATTCGGGGGATCCCCACGCTCACCCCCCTCCCCCATTCCCAGTTCGGGGGATTCCGCCCCCTCCCCCATTCCCAGTTTGGTGGTTTCTCCCCCCTCCCCCCTTCCCAGTTTGGGGGGGCCCCGCTCATCCTCTCCCCCTCCCCCATTCCCAGTTTGGGGTGGTTGTCTCTCTTCCCCTCCCCCCCATTCCCAGTTCGGCAGGGGCTCCCCCTCCCCCGCTCCCAGTTTGGGCGCCTCTCCTCCCCTCCCCCGCTCCCAGTTTGGGGATGGGGCTTCCCTCCCCCATTCCCAGTTCCGGGGGGGTCTCCCCCCTCCAGCCCTCCCAGTTTGGGGGTGCCCAGCCCCTCTCCCGCTCCCAGTCTGGGGGTCCCCGCGGGCGCCCCTCCCCCATCCGCAGTGCCGGCAGGGGGGAGGGGCCCGCCGCCCCTCCCCCACCCCGCGCCGCACCCCTCCCCCACCGCACCCCCCCTCCCCCACCCTTCCCAGTTGCCCCAGTTGCCCCAGTTGCCGCTCACCCGCCCGCCCCGGCTGCCGCCGCCAGGCCCTGCCCCCGCGCGCGGGGCTCTATGGGTCCTTAACCCTTTGCTGGGCCCGGACGCCTGGGCCCCCCGCGCCGGAGCTGGGAGGAGGGGCAGCCGGGGACCCCGGGCCACCCCGGCTGGGGGCCACCGAGGGCCGCTGCCACCCCCCCCCCACCCCGGCCATGGCGAGGGGACACCTGCCTCCAGGTCCCCAGGGTTGGGGCACCTACGTGGGTGCCTCCAGGGTGGGATCGAGCCTCCTCGGTGTCCCCGGGGTGGTGACACCCACCATGGTGTCCTCAGGGTGGTGGCACCCACGTGGGTGTCCCCGGAGTGGGGGCGACCCTCCTTGGTGTCCCCAGGGTGGTGACACCCACCGTGGCGTCCTCAGGGTGGTGGCACCCACGTGGGTGTCCCCGGGGTGGTGACACCCACCGTGGCGTCCTCAGGGTGGTGGCACCCACGTGGGTGTCCCCAGAGTGGGGGCGACCCTCCTTGGTGTCTCCAGGGTGGTGACACCCACCGTGGTGTCCTCAGGGTGGTGGCGACCCTCCTTGGTGTCCCTGGGGTGGTGACACCCACCGTGGTGTCCTTGGGGTGGTGGCACCCACGTGGGTGTCCCCAAGGTGGGATCGAGCCTCCTCGGTGTCCCTGGGGTGGTGACACCCACCGTGGCATCCTCAGGGTGGTGGCACCCACGTGGGTGTCCCCAGAGTGGGATCGAGCCTCCTCGGTGTCCTTGGGGTG
>NW_020448270.1:0-3821 GCF_003343035.1 Apteryx rowi
ATCTCTGTAATAAAGTAGGTTCTTGCAGGTGCAGTGCCTGTACACTGGGCTCTTCCTCCAAAGCTGCTGTCCCTTATGCCATGTCCCCAGCACATTTCCTTCAAACAATCTTGCCTGCACTGTGTGGTGGTCCTTACCCCAAAAGTTCTCCCCCCCAGAGAAGGCTTCTTGCCCAGCTGGAGGACTGGATGTCCAGCTGTGAGCCCTGGGAGGACGAGGCCTCTGCTGGGTCTTCTGCAGGGCTGGCAGGGAGCATGCMGAGGAGGTCCTGGGGCCATCTGCTGGGCATTTAGACCATCCTCCTCCCAAGGGGTCCTCAAGCAGGGTGCCTCAGTGCAAAGATSYRGCCCAGCTTGTTGCTGCATGAACAGAGAAGAGAAGCTGCCCCAGGAAACTCCTCACACACCCAGCCCCTCATACCAGTCATTTCCAGCACTGGCCATTCCCTGTGGTCCTGGAGAGGGGTGATCTCTGAGTGTAACCCACTCTATCTGCCTGCTGGCCTCAGCACGTGTGTGGTGGCAGTGGCTGCCCTGCCTGGCCTCTCTGTGGGCTCAGACCTCATCAGACCCCAGAGCATGGCCTTCTGCTGATCCCGGTGGAAAGGATCAGGTCTGGGCAGGGTCTGGGGGCTGGTGGGAGGCTGTCAGGCAGGAGAGCTGAGGGAGACAGGGCACCAAGGACTATCATGGGGACTATGTTGGGGGGATGTTTCCCCACCCCAGAACACACCCTGTCCTGTGTGATGCCTGTACAGTGGGGCCATGGGGCTAGATGCAAGGCAGGAGGCCTGGGACAGTGCAGGGATGGGGTGCTGATGGGAGCCATGACACTCCAGAAGCTCCCAACGGTCATGGAGGGAACTTGCTGCTGCTAGCAAGACTGTGGGTTTCTCAAGGGCTACAGCCACCAGCACCACCTGCCAGGACTCCCAGACCCAGCACAGATGATAGGTGCCCACCACTGCAGCTCACAGTCCCCCCCTGTCCTGTGTCACCATCCTCCCTTAGGAGCACTGCTGGGTGCATCACTCCCTGCGAGGGTGTGGAGAGGAACTGCTGGAGGTCTTCTCTTCTCATGCCTGCTACCCCAGGTCTGCCCTGGCATTGGCCCCCAGGCTCTGCCCTGGGTCATGTTATGTCTCCATACATTCTCGTCTGAGACCACGTAGGGATCTGCAGCACATAGCTCAGCTTGGAGATGGCCACCACGGCCTGCCAGCGTGATCCCAGGAGATCCCAGCAAGGCTGTGCGTGGTGGTGAGGCTGTGATTCTCCTCAGTCAAAGCAGATGGGATGCTCTGTGTGGGGGCCAAGAGGAGGAAAGGACAAGAGACAACAAGGAGAAGGTGCAGTAAGGGAAATTTCAAAAGAGTTGAAGGAAAAAATAAAGAAATAACCATGGTAGTTGAGTAGCACTGGGGCAGGGGACAGGAAATCTTAAGAAAAACTCTCCTGGAGAAAGCACCTACTAACCTGATCTAACTGTCAAGTTAGCCCAGCTCAGAGCAGATCGTGGTCCTGGAGTTCTCTGGTGGTCCCTCCCAACACAAATCCTCTAGGAGGAAGGGGCTGGAAGGCAGAGTGAGGGGCAGGGGACACTGTTGTGGGGTTGAGGCCTTGCTGGCATTTGGACTGCCTGGTCAAGCCTGTCCTCAGAGTNCTTAGGAGCACTGCTGGGTGCATCACTCCCTGCGAGGGTGTGGAGAGGAACTGCTGGAGGTCTTCTCTTCTCATGCCTGCTACCCCAGGTCTGCCCTGGCATTGGCCCCCAGGCTCTGCCCTGGGTCATGTTATGTCTCCATACATTCTCGTCTGAGACCACGTAGGGATCTGCAGCACATAGCTCAGCTTGGAGATGGCCACCACGGCCTGCCAGCGTGATCCCAGGAGATCCCAGCAAGGCTGTGCGTGGTGGTGAGGCTGTGATTCTCCTCAGTCAAAGCAGATGGGATGCTCTGTGTGGGGGCCAAGAGGAGGAAAGGACAAGAGACAACAAGGAGAAGGTGCAGTAAGGGAAATTTCAAAAGAGTTGAAGGAAAAAATAAAGAAATAACCATGGTAGTTGAGTAGCACTGGGGCAGGGGACAGGAAATCTTAAGAAAAACTCTCCTGGAGAAAGCACCTACTAACCTGATCTAACTGTCAAGTTAGCCCAGCTCAGAGCAGATCGTGGTCCTGGAGTTCTCTGGTGGTCCCTCCCAACACAAATCCTCTAGGAGGAAGGGGCTGGAAGGCAGAGTGAGGGGCAGGGGACACTGTTGTGGGGTTGAGGCCTTGCTGGCATTTGGACTGCCTGGTCAAGCCTGTCCTCAGAGTGACACAGTGAGCAAGTTCATCCTCAAAAGGAGTCTCTGCTCCATAGACAACAGGAGTCAAAACAACGCTGGGAGACTGTAGAGACGTTCTCAGGAACACACCAGGCATTCAGGCCCTTTGACTGCTGAGGTGTCCCCAGAGCGGTGCTTTGCATCCTGGGTCTTAAGGGCTGAGAAATCTTTAGAGCCAGAGCAGATCGGAGTCACCTCCCCTGGGTTCACAGGTTACAGGGCATCAGCAGAGCTTTACTGGCTGCAGGGAGCGAATCACTGCCCAGGGCATGAGCAGATCCCCCTCTGACCTCCCCTCTCTCTTCACACCCTGGAACAGAGATCGTGTTTCCCATGTTGGCCCTCTCTGCCGGGCTGTATTCCCAGCTGGAGGGGACACAGGCTTCACACGGGAAATGCAGGAGAGCCCAGTCTCATCTAGAGGAGCAGGGTCCCACTACAGCTGCTGGGTGGTCAGGGCTGCAGTCTGCAGACACCACTCTGTTCCCTGCAAACCTCCTGCCTGGGGCTGCAGGGTGCCCAGCAAGAAGGCAGGCATGCCTGGGGGTCTGCTGCCATTGGGGTGGTGGTCTTTGGAGCAGCCTCTGTCTGTAAGGGACTCAGGAGATTCTCTGGCTCCATGTTAATGGCAAAGTTCGTGTCCCAGCTTCTTCTCTATGGAGAGCTGAGGATTTCATTCTCAGGAGAAGGGGAAAAAGAAAAGCCTTTTGTCCATGGGACTTGTACCACCCCATCAACCCTCTGCTGACTTCTCCTTCACTATCATCCCCAGAAGTCCTTTGGCAGGGGCATTCTTTGCTTTCTGACCCTCTATCGGACCCTGCTTCGAGCAGCACGTTGCACTACAGGCCTCCTGTGGTCCCTTCAACCTGAATTATCCTGAATGCCTATGACCTCAGACCCCTTTTCAAGCAGAGAGCAAATGTCTCTGGGACAGGAGTCCTTTGTGCTTTATGTGACCATCTAAAAGAAGGCAGGTGAACACCTCCTCCTCCCTGTTGACTGTAAGGGCAGCCTGGGAGGCACTGCCTCAGGCATAKCTACATTACARYGGAAATTCTTKGCATCCACCTTTAACCACCTGAAAGGCCATTGCCTGGATCCCCTCAGGGGTGAGGGAAAAAGAGCAAGCTTTTCTGCAGTGTGATTTCTGTACCTCTGTAGTTTGCACCTCTAAGCAGATGGTGCCATCCTCCCCTTGGTTTCTTGCCAGAGGCTCAGGCTGGATGGGGATGTGAATGTGGAGATTGTCTGTCACTGTAGTGACTGTGAGATGGTGGAGAGGTAGGAGGAATAACAGAGTCACCACCCTGGACTGCAGCAGAGAGGATTTCATCTTGTTTGGGATGGAGTTAGGCAAGCCAAAGCTCAGCTGGAGCTGGAGCTGGATCGGAGAAGTTATGGGGAGGGTAACCTGAAGGGCTTCTGCAAGGACGCTGGCAGCACAAGGCAGTGACACAAGGAAAATGTGTTCTCCCTGCTCAGTGGGGCA
>NW_020448270.1:8856-10959 GCF_003343035.1 Apteryx rowi
AGAGAGCAAATGTCTCTGGGACAGGAGTCCTTTGTGCTTTATGTGACCATCTAAAAGAAGGCAGGTGAACACCTCCTCCTCCCTGTTGACTGTAAGGGCAGCCTGGGAGGCACTGCCTCAGGCATAKCTACATTACARYGGAAATTCTTKGCATCCACCTTTAACCACCTGAAAGGCCATTGCCTGGATCCCCTCAGGGGTGAGGGAAAAAGAGCAAGCTTTTCTGCAGTGTGATTTCTGTACCTCTGTAGTTTGCACCTCTAAGCAGATGGTGCCATCCTCCCCTTGGTTTCTTGCCAGAGGCTCAGGCTGGATGGGGATGTGAATGTGGAGATTGTCTGTCACTGTAGTGACTGTGAGATGGTGGAGAGGTAGGAGGAATAACAGAGTCACCACCCTGGACTGCAGCAGAGAGGATTTCATCTTGTTTGGGATGGAGTTAGGCAAGCCAAAGCTCAGCTGGAGCTGGAGCTGGATCGGAGAAGTTATGGGGAGGGTAACCTGAAGGGCTTCTGCAAGGACGCTGGCAGCACAAGGCAGTGACACAAGGAAAATGTGTTCTCCCTGCTCAGTGGGGCAGGGGACATAGTGACAAAGAGAGGGGAAAGGCTGAGGAGCTCATTGCCTCTTTTACCTTGTCTTTTCCTGGTCTTGTCTACTGCCAGGCTTCCCTGGCCCCCCAGTTCTTTGGCAGCATCTGTGTTAGCAAAGCCTCACCCATGGTAGAGGAGGATGCAGCTGGGGAGGACTTTTGCCCAGTGGTCAGACATAAGTCCATGGGACCAGACGGGAAGGATCCCGGGGTGCAGGGAGAGGTGGCTGGAGTCACTGCAATGCTGCTCCCAATTGTCTAGGAAATGTCAGTGCAATCAGGGAGGTTCCTGATGCCTGGGAAAAGGCAGACATCGCAGCCATTTTGCAGGAGGGCAAGAGGGAGGATCTGGGGAACGTCAGGCTGGGCTTCTTCCTCTCGGTCCATGGGAAGGTGATTGAGCAAATCCTCCTGGAAACCATCTCCAAGCATATGAAGGAGAAGGCCTGGAAGAGGCAGCATGTGTTGACCAAGGGGAAATGGAAAGCATGCCTGACCAACCTGATTGCCTTCTACCATCAGATGAATGCCTGTGTGCACAAGGGGGATTTTGCAGGGGTTTTGTGAACCTTCCCTTTAGCAAAGCCTTGGGCACAGTCCCCCAGAGTCTCCTTAGAGGCAAATTGTTGAGATCTGCCCTGCATCAATGGACCATAAGCAGGTGGAAGATTGGATGGACCATCAGGCTGAAATGCTGTGATCAGTGGTACAAGTTCCAAGTGGCAGGTGGTTACTAGTGGCATTCTTCAGTGATCACCATGTGGGGCAGGACTGTTTAACATCTTGATGAATGGCCTGCACAGTGGATGGAGTGCACTCTCAGCACCCTTGTGGCCAATGCATAAGTGGGGGGAGCCCCTGGGCAACCTCATCTAATTCCCTCTGCATTGGCTGGGGGGGCTGGGACTAGGTGACGTCCAGAGGTCTCGTCCACCGCAAGTGCTGTGATTCAGTGCACTGTTCCCTGGAGAGCTCTGTGAAGAGAGAAGAGGCCAAGGGAGAAGAAAGAACAGAGAGGCAGAAGAAGAGAGCTTAAGCATGACAGTTTAAATAAAGTGGTTTCTGAGAACAAAATTTTTCCATTCAGAGTGTTGGTAGCAAAGGTATTTTGATGAATAATGTGTGTGTGTATATATATATATATATATATATATATAAACTCGCATAGACAAGCTAATTCCTGTAGTGCATGAACATGGTGCTGCCAATGAATTAGAAAGAAAAAAATATCTGGCAATGGTAAAAACTGTGTGAAGTTTTGGAAACAAGGATTTCTTCTCTATTGTTGCATTATTTTTTGAGAAGATTTCAACTTATGACTAGGATCTGCTTTTGGGGCTTGATTCATTTGACCACATAGAGAGGCTATTGCTGCCTGAGATGCCCTGGGGTAGCTGTGTTGCCATGTGGTGCTGAAAATTTTGGAGGTGGCTCCTGCGGGACCTGAGCTGGTCTTTAGGAAAGGTATCTCAAAACGACTCAGTTGAGACAACTTAGTTCCCTCTTTGGAC
>NW_020448270.1:12477-14930 GCF_003343035.1 Apteryx rowi
GGTAAAGGTGGAGTATGCAGGGGTCTATACTCGGACCTGTCTTGTCTGACAGGTTCACCAGTGACCTGGAGGATGCAACTCTCATCATGTCTGTAGGTAACACTTACTCAGGAGGAAGAGTCATATGTTTGAGGGCTGCCATTCAGARGAACCTCAGCAGATGGGAGGAATGGGCTGTCAGGAATTTTGTGAAATTCAATAAGGAGAAATGCAGGTCCTGTACCTGGGGTAGACCAACACCCTGCAGTAAGACGGACTGGGGAGTCTTTGTGGGCAGGGAGCTGAACATCAGCCAGCAGCTTACCCTAGCAACAAAGCAGGCCACAGTGTCCAGGGTGGCATGAACAGGAGCACAGCGAGGAGATGGAGGGAAGTGATTATCTCCCTCTACTCACCGCTCATTAGAGCCTATCCAGAGACTGTGTCCAGTTGGGGCTCCCTGTAAAACAAAGCTGTTGATCACATGGAGTGAGGCCAGTGGCAGGCCCTCAAGGTGGTTGGGGGCTGGAGCACTTGCCCTGTGAGGAGAGGCTGAGGGAATGGGTTTATTCAGCGCAGAGAAGGGAAGGTTTTGGGGAGGACTCATAGCAGCTTCCCAGCTCAAAGTTGCCACTGACAATGAACAAGGTTTTTAAAGGAATTTGTGTCGGGAGAATGAGAGGAAAGAGTTCAAAGCTGACACAAGTGCAGTTAAAATTGTATATAAGGGAGAAAAATCAGTGAGGATCCTGAAGCATTTGAAGTGGGGTCCAGAGGGATTGTGGACTCTTCTTGGAGGCTTTCAGGATGCAGCTGGACAAAGGCCTGAGGAACTTGGTGTGAATTTGATGTTGATCCCTAAGTGAGCAAGAGGTTGGACTAGAGAGCTCCAAAGGTCCCTTCCAGCCTGAATGGTTCTGTGATTCTGTCCTCTCTGGTGATAGGCACTGCAATTCTTGCAGGCAGCAAATCCTTTTCTGCATGTGGGTTAGCACCTGACATGGCCTCCACACAACCAGCCCCTCCTAGTGGTGTGAGGTTGCCTCTTGGGCCTGAAAGGTTTTACATTCAAGGTTTCTTTACGAGTGACTGCTTGTCCAGAATGGGCCCTGCTCACAGCCTACAACTCCTGTACATTACAACATGATACCAAATGAGTATGGCAAATGCAGAAAGTCATGGCATGAGGGTGATGGCACTCTAATGCGCCTAAGGTCTTTAGCAAATGTAAAAATATCCTTACCCAGCCAGGGCTGTGTCCCACATGGGGGTCAGCAAACAGCCATGCTCCTGGATCTGCCAGGATCTGGTGCAGAAGAGAGGCCATGCAAGGCTGGCCTTTTCCCNTGCCAGGATCTGGTGCAGAAGAGAGGCCATGCAAGGCTGGCCTTTTCCCTTCCACTGGGATAGAGAAACCTACAGGAGGACGCAGGTGGCCATGGACAACCCCACAGCTGGGGTGAGCAGCCAGCATGGGAAAGGGGTGATGTGAGGGGCTGGTGTGGGATGATGGCCCTGGGGCAGCTTCCCCAGTGTGTCCGTGCAACACAGGGAACAACCTGGGCTCTTCTCTCCTGCACCTGCCATGTCTTGGTGCCTTTCCCAGGAGACCTTCATTTGCCCTCCAAGCACACAGCTCTGTGCTCCCACACTGCCATTCACATGCAGTAGCTGCCTGCTGGCATTTTTCTTCTCCTGGGCCCTTCCCAGACCAGACCAGACCCTCCCCAGCTCTCCCCACTTCCCCTGCCCTCTCCCCAGCTCACCCAGCAGAGCAGCCCAAGCTGGCGGTGGCCGCAGCAGTGCCCACTGCAGGGGGCTGCAGAGCTCTGGGCACTCACTGAACAGCCCCAGACCCTCTGAAGGGCACAGCAGGTCCTGGGGGGCAGAGAGAGGTGTGAGCCTATCAGCCCCAGGGCTGGGGGCCAGCAATGGAACAAGGAAATAGAGGGCACTCACTCCATGTCTCCACTGCTCTCGTGACCAGGAGATCCTTAACCGTAGCTGCCTGGAGCCCCTCTGGGCAGCCCCTCTCCCCAAGACGGCACACGAGTCCTGGCCCCGGGGCTCCTCAGGCAGCTCCAGTGACAGGGCAGCCTGCCCTGAGCTGACACACTCAGAAACAGGTTTTCATTTATTCCCCCCCACAGAAGCAAACAATTGCGCCTTTGCTTTTCTCCAGGGATGTCCCTGCTCCCCAGAGAGCCTTTCCCCAGGTCAGTGTGTCCGTGCTGTCCTGGCCAGTTATTCCTGCAGCCCTCCCCTGTGTTCCCACAGGGCCATGGGCTGGCGGTGCTGCTCTGCACGGTTAGCGGGCCCACACTGGGGTGACTCCACACTGGTCGTGATGGTCAGGACAGAGCCAGCTGGCCCAGCATCATTGCACCTGACACCCCCCCCCTCCCCAGGATCTGTGGCTGTGGAAGATGCTTGGAACACTCACAGGGCATTTCACATAGCTCAGGATGTGTTCA
>NW_020448270.1:17040-17999 GCF_003343035.1 Apteryx rowi
GCCCTCTTGAACAGAGGTGTCTGTATCTGAATCAGTCACACCAGCTGCCACTCCAGCAAGGCAGAGAAACAGTCAAGTGAAGGCAGGGGCTGACCCGACCCTTTCTAGATGTCTCTGTCCCTATGAGATAGACCCTGCCCTCACACCAGTTTGCCATCTGTGCCCTTCCTGCAGGCACTGCAGAGGGAATGGGAAGCGACTAACTCTGATGCACACATGCTGCAGCAGATTATGTCCACTGTGTATGTGGAAGGGCTGTTCAACATTTGGAAACCCATTTTTCTCTGCAAAATGATCACTGGAGGAGTCTGAGGATACATATAAATATATACTAATATGTGTGTGTATATATATACACACACACGCATATATATGTATAATATATATATATACACATATACATGTATGGTGGTGTACACACACACACACACACACACACACACGTACATATGTGTTTTGGATGCCTCTTTCTCATCGTGGGAGCATTCTTTGGCAGGGTAGAAATCTTTGGCATTTCAATTGCTCTCAGCATGAGCCCTTGTGCATCCCAAGAGCAAAAAAGAACTTGCTGTGACTTTGAATAGGGTCACGGGACCTGGTCTGTCCATGAGTCTTGCCCCTCACTGCCCCATACTTGCACCTCACTCAGATGAAGGACAACCACACACACAAGTTCCTCTAAGAAAGAAACGGGACTGAGCTGGGAGTGAAGGAGTTTAGTTTCACAGTGACGATTTCCAAATTCTACGCTCTCAGCCCCGACATGGAGAGAGTGATGAAGAGTGTGACAAGGTTTCTGACTCACATGACCAGACCAGGGACTCTCAGATCTTACAGAAGTGCTCCAGGGAAGCTGTGCTTTTCCGGAGGGCAACTTGCAGCTTGACAGCACAGCCCCAAGAAGCAGTCAAGGGTCCTAAAGACGGACTCTCCTAAAAGGAGAGTCAGCTCATTCCCCA
>NW_020448271.1:0-1932 GCF_003343035.1 Apteryx rowi
CAGACCCCCACCTTGGGGTCCTTCTTGTAGCAGTGCTGCTGGGCGCGGTGCCACCAGACCCCCTGGTGTCCCTAGATCCCCCAGACCCCTGGTGTCCCCAGACCCCCACCGTGGGGTCCTTCTCGTAGCAGTACTGTTGGGTGCAGAGACAGTAGACCCCGGTGCCACCAGACCCCCTGGTGTCCCTAGACCCTCCAGCCCCCCGGTATCCCCAGACCCCCCCAGACCCCCACCTTGGGGTCCTTTTCGTAGCAGTACAGCTGGGTGCGGAGGCAGCAGACCCTGGTGCCACCAGACCCCCTGGTGTCCCTAGATCCCCCAGCCCCCCCGGTGTCCCCAGACTCCCCCTAGACCCCCACCTTGGGGTCCTTCTCATAGTAGTGCTGCTGGGCACGGTGCCACCAGACCCACTGGTGTCCCCAGACCCCCACCTTGGGGTCCTCATAGCAGTGCTGCTGGCTGCGGAGCCAGGAGACCCTGGTGCCACCAGACCCCCTGGTGTCCCCAGACCCCCCCTAGACCCCCACTTTGGGGTTCTTCTCGTAGCAGTGCTGCTGGGTGCGGAGGCAGCAGACCCTGGTGTCCTCAGACCCCCAGGTATCCCCCGACTCCCCCTAGACCCCCTGGTGGCCCCGGGCCCCCCCAGACCCCCACCTTGGGGTCCTTCTCATAGCAGTGCTGCTGGGTATGGTGCCACCAGGCCCCCTGGTGTCCCCAGACCCCCCCCAGACCCCCACCTTGGGGTCCTTCTCGTAGTAGTGCTGCTGGGTGCGGAGCCAGCGGCCCACCAGGTGGTCGCGCACGGTGTGGGCCAGGGCGAAGTAGTAGTCGCGGGAGGTGGCCACGTTGCGGTCCTTGACCAGGGTGAAGTGGAGGTGCCGGTTGAAGGCCTTCTTGAGCTCGGCCACGTTCTCGGCGCCCGCCAGGCCCCGCACGCTGATCTGCTTCCGCCGCTCCTGGTCGGTCAACGGCCGCGACATGGTGCCGCCGCGATGGGGGGGTCCCGGGCGGGGGGCGACGGGTCGGGACGGGACAGGACAGGACAGAGCAGGGAGGCAGCGGTGCCTGCGCCCCGGCCGCTATGAGCCCCCGCCTCGTGCATTATTCATGAGGGGGCGGGGCCACCCTCGGATGGCCCCACCCACACGGGCGGTTCCTCGGCGAGGCTCCGCCCCCGCGGTGGGGGGGGCAGGGGGCAGCACCAAGCTGCTGTGCATGGTGCCACGGGGGGGGGGGGGCTGGTTGCTCCAGCGACCTCCTCCATTCCTCCATCCATCCCTCCCTCCATCCTTCCTCCATCTACCCCCACTCATCCATCACTCCAGTTCTCCATCCATTCACCCCATCTACCCCTTCACTCCTCCATTCATTCCTCCGTCCATCCACTCCTTCATCCCACTCCATCCCTCCACCTGTCCATCCACTCGTCCATCTCTCCAGTCACCAACACACCTCTTTGTCCCTCCATCCATCCATCCCTTCATTCCTCCAGGCACCTTTTCACCTATTTCTCCCTCCATTCATCCATCCATGCCTCCATCCATCCTTCCAGCTCTCCTCCATCCATCCATCTATCCATCAGCTCCTCCACCCACCCCCCATTCCTCCACCACTCCAGGAATCGTTTCATCTCTCCATCCATCCATCCCACCTCTATTCCTCCTTCCGTTCATCCATCCATGCCTCCATCCACGCATCCTTCCAGCTCTCCTCCATCCATCCGTCCACCCACTCCTCCCTCCATGCCCAAACCCGCTCGAGCTCCCTCCCCGCGTCGCAGAGGACCCGCCGCTTGTCACACGTGTGTGAACCCAGCACCGTGTGCACACGCGTGTGGACGCAACCCCACAGGGGGGACTACAAGGCCCAGGGTGCCGCGGCGGCGCCCTGAAGGTCGTGGCATTTTCGGGGACGGGGCGGCGGTGAGTGACA
>NW_020448271.1:3881-6176 GCF_003343035.1 Apteryx rowi
GGCTCAAGGGACGACGACGACGACAACGACGACGACCACTCACCTTTTCCTTGATGCAGGCGATAGACCCCAGAGCCCACAGGCGAATTTCCCAGGTACTGATCTTGAGGGAATGAGAGACCGTCGCCTTAGGGAGGGGGCCGCGGCCCCCCCACCGCCGCGCTGCCCAGGAACGTACTTACCCATGTGGTGAGGGCCCGGGTGGCCCGGCGGGTGGGGGCCCTGGTTCATGGGCGGGTGGTGAGGCTGCATCCAGGGCGGGGGGCCGTTGGGGTTGTGCTGCATGGGGTGCCCGCCGTGCCCCCCCATGCTGGGCATGGGGTGGGGGAAGTTGTGGGGTCCCCCGGGCCCCCCCGGCCCGCCGTGCATGCCGCCGTGGTAGGGACGGTTCTCCGAGGGGTTGGAGTTCATCCAGGGCGGGCGGCTCTGCGGGGTGGGGGAAAAAGAGGACACGGGAGCCGTCAGGCGGCGCTTCCCAGCGTCCCCCTTCTCCGCCAGCTCCGGGATATTCCCCCCCCCTCCACCCCGCTCCCCGCACCCGGGAATCGCCGCCGCGGCCTCACTCACCGGAGGCGGCTGGCTGCTGCCCGGCCCCGAGGCGTTGGAGCGGGAGGAGAGCGGGCTGCTGTTGTGGGCGGCCGAGGAGCCCACGGAGGAGACGGGCGCTTCGCCCAGCTCGGCCATCAGCGACAGGTACTCCTTGTCCATGCGCGCCTTGTCCTGGGCGGACTGAGGGTCTCCGGGCCTGCGAGACGGAAGCGCGCGGATGTACACGGGTGCTCCCAGCGCCGGGCGGGCACGGGGAGGCATCCCACAGCCACCGGCGAGCGGCGGAGCTCCCCCGGCAGCTGGGACGCGCTTGCAGGGCCAGGACCGACCCCCGAAGCCCCGCTCGGGAGACCCAAACCCACCACGTTTGGCACGGGGAATTCCGCTGCCCGGAAAAGCGGCACGCGCCTTGCTCCAGCCAGAGGAGAACCGCCCGGCGAGGGATTTACCTGGCGAACTTGCAGTCGGAGGCGATGTGGCCGGCTCCGCCGCACTTGGTGCAGACGGTGGTGTTGGTGATGCTGCGGGTTTCCGTGCTCTGCCACGGCCGCAGGATCCTGGCGGGAAGGGAAGGAGGGACGGAGAGCGGTGAGCCGCGGGCGGGCCGGTGTGGCGCAGGCCGGCGCGGCCAAGCGGCAGGCGCTCACCTGTTGTCATCCTCCCGCAGCGTGCCGTTGAGGCGGGCCAGCTCCCGCAGCTGCATCTTCCGCAGGTCGTTCTGGTCTTCCGGCGTTTCGATGCCTTGTTTGAGGATGTTCCGGATCTGCGGGAGAGGGGCGGGAGAGGCTGAGCACGCCAGCGCCAGGCCCCCCAGCCCCGCGGGCAGGTGGACGGACGGGCGGCTCGTTACCTGCTCCACCGCCTTCTTCACGTTCTCCATGGTGTTGGCGGTGACCAGCGCGTGCAGGGGCTCGTCTTCTCCGGGCAGCATCTGCCCGTCCTTGCGGCCCACCTTGCCCTCCTTCACGGAGCCCTTGCCCCGGATCATGATCTTGGCGTTGCACTCCTTCTCGATGTTTTTCAGGGTGTTGCCTCTGCGGTACCAAGGCTCGTGTTACCGGCCCCAGCCGGCTCCGCTAGGAACGCCGGCTTTCCCCGGAAAGGGACAGCCTAACGCGGCCCCCACGCTCCAACCGGGCGGCGCTTTGGTGCCGCGGATGGCTGGGAACAGACGGTTCCCAGGAATCTCCCTGGATTGCCCCCGAGACGGGCTCCGAGCGCGTCGCAGGGGGGGCTCACCTTGGTCCAATCAGCAGTCCCACGAAGTTAATCTCGGGATATTCGTCCTGGGGGATCATCACCTTATCGCTCACCCGAGTCGCCGGAGGCCTGGGAGGATTAGAAAGCGGCGGTGGGGCCACGGGGAAGAGCCGGCCGCCGCGCTCCCCGGCGGAGGAAGCCGCGAGCCCCGCCGGCGGCGCCCCCGGCCCTTACTTGTAGTCCGCGGGCGGCTTGAAGTCCGGGTTGAGCGCCACCATCTCCGTGATGAGGTTGTGCCGCTCCTCCTCCAGCTTCTTGCGGGTGCGAAACTCGCGGGTGTTGAGGCGCTTCCCCTCGCTATTGTAAATGGGCTCGGGGGAAGGAGACCTGCGGGGAAGAGGCCGGGTTACCCCCTCGGGCGGACGCCGCCCCGGGGCCGCTTACAAGTACAGCTTCCCCTCACCGCTACCGTCACTTAGCCTTCTACCCAACGACCACCGCAAAGGAAGGTGTATAAGTTCACTCTCAAGGTTCACTGTCTCCCTG
>NW_020448271.1:6401-11735 GCF_003343035.1 Apteryx rowi
GTTAGTTCGCACAGAGAACAAACTTTCCAGCGGCAGCTACGAGTTTAGAGCGAGTCCTAGCGCGGGAGGTGACGCAGGTCGCAGCGTGGACTTTAGCGCCGCAGCGGAGGAACAAGAGAGTCGAGGCTTTAATCAGAGGTGACTAATCCTGCCGGCAACACCAATTAAGTCTAAAGTCACTGCCCCAGTGCCGAGAGACGCTCATGGCTTCTGTCCTGGCTTTTCCTTCATTGTGCTGCAGCTTCAAGGCCGACTCTCAACCCGTTTTCTGCGTTTCGGGGTTAGAGGCTCGATCAAACTGCCTGCGCTCCTTACAGTCTGGACCTGTAAACCTCTACGGAAAGCCCTGGTTTCTCCACAGGTTTAGACGCCCAGAAAGCAGATGCCTTGGCTTTTTTTTGTTTTATTTTTTAAGAGCAAGTGTCATAAAGCTAAAATAAAAGAGTCAGTTTGATTTACCACAGCTGTGTTTGCGGTAAGACAAAAAAAAGTCACACTCCTAGGATTTTGATTAAGTTATGGACCTTTTTAAAAACATGTTGAATGAAAATTTAGGATTAGCTGCAAGAAGGGAAGAGATTATGTGGATCAGGTTATCAAAAAAATACATCCCGGAAGTAATCAGAAACCTACACCCTTGTTTTAGGTTAAAAGAAACTTTCTAGCTGGTTAGAACGAGGATTAAAATCGGTTGATCCCACTGTCTTCTCAGCCTAAAGTGAACCGTCAACACATGAAATAAAAGGTCAGGTTTGATCAGAACTAATCATGGCTAGGTTACACCTCCGTTTCTAGGATTTGAATCAATGGTAACGCGACCCAGTCAGAGACAGAGCAACACACAAACAAACAAGGTTTCACCCTCCCAGTTCTCTTTGCATTTGAACACTAAAAAAAGATAAATAAATCTCCAATTCCCATTAGCTACAGTAGGTGGTTTAGAAACACTCTTAAAAATTCAAACACACACTGGAATATTGAAGTGGCTTAATTTGAGATTCCACCTTCAGAAATTAATGCTAAGACACAAGATCATTTCATGCATTTGATTCTGTTGCACTGCAGAGGAGCAATTAAGAGTTAGACTCTTCTGAAACTCAATCAGCAACTCCAGTGATTACTCCGTTTCCCCCCGCCCCGCTAAGAGGTTGCACGTTTGGGTGAAAATCGGACCACTCTGGCTTTACTCTGCTTTGCTAAACTGCTCGTTATGAACATTAAAAAGGCTGTTAAACGATTGCCTTTAAAGCAAAAAACGTTAAGACATCGATAGCCCCCCGCCCCCCCGCCTGGATTACCCCTCCAGCGGAGGGAAACGCTAGTCTGCCCCTGCGATTGCCCCACCGCCAAAAAAAAACGGAAGCACAGGGGAAGAGGATCAGCCCGAGATCTATTAAAAGGGTTAAAATTCATCTTTCCTCCAGAGGTGACCTGGCGTCGGCAATCGCCGACTTCGGGCGGGCGTGCGGAGGGAGGGCGTCAACTGCGGCAAGGCGGCGTGACTCACTCCTCTGCCCTCCGCACCCCGGCCGCTTGTCCAAAAACGGCCACTTCGCCAAAAAACCCAGTGGCAACATCGGCATTAATTGGGGGGGGGGGGAGAAAAAAAAAGAAAAAAAAAAGAAAAATAGCCGAGTTTCAGCTGAAGTTGCCTTCCTGCCTCCTGCGAGGCCACCTCGTCCCTCGGGGGCCCAAGCCGTGCAGCGGCGGGCAGCAAAGAAATGGGTTAGAAAACGCATCCGGCTTTTTAAAAAGAAAAAAAACACATTAAAAAAAAAATACATCCTCAAGCACCGGGAGGAAAGAGCTCTGCAGCATCAGCTGACCAGAGTGCGCTTCCAGGCTGCTCAAACTCAGCCATGCAAAAAATAATAATAATAAAAAAAATAAGTAAAAGAGTGCTTAAAAGGGTGAGCCTGTGCGAAAGACCCCTCGGCGCCGGGCCCGCGCGCAGAGCCAGGCCCGGAGGGGCACATTCCTTGGCTACCTTCGTTTCTCTTCGTTGACGCCAAGTTAATTAATCCTAGAGGCTCCCCAAAGCAAAAAAAAACCAAAAAAGCAAAACCAAAACCCAGCGAGACGCCCTCGTTCCCCCTTCCCCTGTGGCTTCGGTGGGGCAGAGCCGCTTCCGCTCCATCTTGCCTAACGGACACCCCAGCTCCCCTCCAGACTGTCACATCAGAGCACTGGCAGGATTGCATTGAACTGACACATTACGATGCCATCAGAAAAACGTATTGAAAAAAGGTAAAAGTGTTACTGTCAGCTGGTTAAAACTGTTTCCCAACCTGTCCTCAGGGTTAGGGGGGATGCCCAGGTCTCCTGTGCGCAGTTTACGAGTCAGGTCTTCTATCTGCAGTTGCACTGGAAGAAACCAGGTTAGGAAAGAAAAAAGGATGGAAAAAAGACAATGTTACCAAATAACATCTCAAATCTTAACATCAAAGCATGAAGAATGGGAGACTTTGCAAAGGACGACTCATAAGTGACCAAACCGAAGGAGACCCCGCAATGTAATGGCGGCCAGCTGAACTCAGCGGAATCCAGATGGGCCACCTCGACCTTATTTACATCTAGCCAGTCTTCTTCAAGGAGGATCATTAATTAGGAAGCAAAGTGTTTATTCGAGGGGTTAGCGAACACCGACCGCCCGCTCTCCGGGAGGCTACGGCCGGCCAGGTCTCCGGAAGCGAAACCCTCCCGTGACTCGCCACAACTGGTGGAAGGTGCGAGGCCTCGCGGCGGGCGCCCTCGCAAGGGCGGACTGCTCCTTCCCGGAGCAGAGCGCCGTTAAATTGGATCAGAATTGCCTCGCTGCTGTTTAGGCCAGATTAAGAGTGCGTTTTGGATTCACCAGTTTAGCAACGGCCTCGCCTCCTCCCCGGAGAGGGCGGCGCGCGGACCACACGCCTGCGCGCGGCTCCTGGAGAACTCTTTAAGGTCAACAAAAGCAGTCGCGCGACGGCTCGCACAGCCGCCTGGCGCCGTTACGAAGCCCCGGTCATCGGAGACACGGCAGCAAAGCTCGGCTCCGTTCCCGGCCTCCGGGGCTGCACGGAGACGAGGGCCAGGCTTCTCGCCCCGCTTCTTACCTTTGCGCACACTGAGAATTTTGGGCACCCCTAAGCCTGCCTGCCCCCCCCCGCGCGCAGCTCCCCGGGCCCTTCCGCCTCCAGCAGTGGCGGCTCCGGGGCAGCCCCTTGGGAGAGCTCCCAGCGGGACGCTGCATCCCGGCCCGGTGCCCGCCCTTCCCCCTTGGGGAGGCCGCGAGCGCTTTGGGACACGGCTCCATGACGGCGGCCTCGGGAAGTCGGGACGCTTTGTTTGCGTTTCCGCTTCCCCAGAGGGACGGGGCCGTTGCAAAACAGCTCTCCGCGCTCCCCGGCGGCTCGTTCGCTTCGCCAATTCTCGCCCCTTTTTTTTGTTCCCCTCGACGGGCAGGGGGGAGTTTGGGCCAAACGCGGCGTTTAATCGCTGCCTGGAAAAGGGATGACAGCGCAGGTTAGCAGGCTCGAGTTAAGGGCAAAACCTGCGTCGGCCAGCGACCTCGCCAGCAGTCCGCTCCCAGCTGTCCCCAGCCGGCTGCCAAAGGGCAGAGCCTGACACGCACCCAAAATTCTCAGCAGTTACGCAAAGGAAAGAGCGGGGCCGCTCTCAGCCCCCGTGAGCTCGGCGGGACCACGCTGCCTCGCGGTGCATACAACGGAGGCAGCGCCGTCGCGGGCGGCAGCGCCGAGTCTCCGACGCCTCGGGGAGGGCTGCTGCGCCCTCGTTACACGCTCCCGCCTGGCACGTGATCGTTAAGACACTCGAGCATCATCGACTGAAGGCAAAGTTGGTTAAAACCTTGTTTCGGAGACAGTTACTGGCACGCCGCGTCTTCCCGCAGCGGACGGAGGCGTCCGACGCGGCCCGGTTTCGGACGGGGCTCGCGTTTCAAGCCTCGCTTCCCCGAGGACGCGGCAGTATCCCTTTCCCAGCAGCGCGTGCGTGTGTGCAAACACGGAGCGCTCGTTAAACCGAGCTCGACCCAGGAGCTACGCCACGGACGTAGCTTTCTTGCCAAAAATGGAAGCAAACAGTTGCATTTTCCTCACCAGGACAAAACCAGCTTGACCCCTTTTTTTTTTTTTTTCCCTTTTTTAACCACTGCGGATACCATTTTAACAGCTAAAGAAATGTTTTAAAGCAATGTCATCGACCAACCTAAAAGAAAGTCAGAGAGCGACCGGGCTGCGGGGGGGCGCTGAGGCAAGGCCGCGCTGCGGAAAAGGCGCTCGCGGCGCTCTCCGTGGGGAGGGACCCCGGCCTCGGCCCGGAGCCCCCTACAAAAACGCCTCCCCCCCGGCGGCGCCCAGCGCCTACCCCGGGCAAACCACACGAGCGCTGGTTTTTGCGGGTGTGGAAGAGGGTCGCAACAACCACCTGAAGTCTAGAAAAAACAGTTACGTGCGGCTTGCGAGCGTGCGGGTTGAGTCTGGGTGCCAGGCGGGAAAGGAAGAACGTGTAATTACCTATGTAGGCTCGCTCCTGCTCGCGCGTGAGCCCGGGAGGGATAACTGTGGGCATTCCCGGGATAACGGTCTTCTGGTCCAGGGAGTCCTGGTTCCACCGACTCCTCTTCCGCTTCTTGGGGAAATCTGGGGGCAAGCACCTTTCTTTAGACGCTTAGAGCGGCCGGGGGGCAAAACGCCCTGGAGAGAGGCCTCTCGCGGAGGGGGCGACGCGAGCCCCGGGGCCAGGTCCCCGAGGCGGTGGAGGGGCTCCGGGGTGGCCGGATTCGCTCCGGCGGCCCCGGAGAGCCCCCCCCCCCCCCGGCCGAAGCATTGACCCCTCGCCCGCGGCCTCCCGCCTGCCGAGCAAAGAGCAGTTATGCAGTTAGGAGCGGCCTGGAAGGACGCGGCGGGAGAGGCCGGACTTTGCTCCCCCGGGGAGAGGCAGGAGCGAAGCGTTTCGGAGTTCGCCACGAAGCGAGCGGGGGCTTCGTTAGCGGAGCGGGACGGGCGGCGGCGACGCGGCAACATGGCCGCCTCCCGCGGCTCCATTCGGGGCCGAGCCGCGCCGCAGGGGAAGGCCAGCGCGCCGCGGCCGCCCTGCGGGAGCACAACGGCGGGCTCTTCGCGAGAGCCGGCCGGGAGGTTTTGGGAAGCGTCACGAGGCGAGCGGGAGCGGGGCCGAGGCGCTGGCAGCAGCAGCAGCCGCCGCGCGCCGTTCTGCCCCATTTCCTCCTCCTCCTGGGCCTCCATTTTGGTGGCGCGCGCAGGCGGCAACGGGCCTGGTTCCCTGCTTCCCTGCTTCCCTGCTTCCCGGCGCGGAAGCCCGGGAGCAAGGGCC
>NW_020448272.1:0-1247 GCF_003343035.1 Apteryx rowi
CGGGGAGGGCGGTGACATCACTCGGGGGGGCGGGGCGATGACATCATCGCCGGCGCCATCGCGGCCCCGCCCCGCAGGCCCCACCCCCCAGGTGGCCAAGGGCACCCACGTCCTCGTCCCCCTGGGCGAGACCTCGGCCACCGGCTGGACCGCCGAGGAGGAGGAGGAGGGGGCCGAGGAAGGGGCGGAGCCGCCCGGCGCCGGCCCCGCCCTCCGGCTCCGCCTCGCCGCCCCGCCCGACGCCCCCATCGGCCGCTACCGCCTCAGCGTCAAGACCCGCACGGGGGCCGGCGAGTACGCGGCGCCCTTCGACGACGCCAACGACCTCTTCCTCCTCTTCAACCCCTGGTGCCCCGGTGAGGCGGCCCCCCGTTTCGGGGCGGAAAACTCGCTTCCGGGGCGGTTTCGGGGCTCCCCGTGCCAAGATTCGGCGGTTTCGGGGCTCCCCATGCCGAGATTCGGTGGTTTCAGGGCTCCCTGCACCGAGATTCGGCGGTTTCAGGGCTCCCCACACTGAGATTCGGTGGTTTCAGGGCTCCCCACGCTGAGACTCAGTGGTTTTGGGGCTCCCCGCACTGAGATTTGGCAGTTTTGGGGCTCCCCACACCAAGATTTGGTGGTTTCAGGGCTCCCCACACCGAGATTCGGCAGTTTTGGGGCTCCCCACACCGAGATTCGGCGGTTTTGGGGCTCCCCACACTGGGATTTGGTGGTTTTGGGGCTCCCCACGCCAAGATTTGGCGGTTTCGGGGCTCCCTGCACCGAGATTCGGCGGTTTCAGGGCTCCCCGCACTGAGATTTGGTGGTTTCGGGGCTCCTCGCACCAAGATTCGGTGGTTTCAGGGCTCCGCACGCTGAGACTCAGTGGTTTTGGGGCTCCCCGCGCTGAGATTTGGCAGTTTTGGGGCTCCCCACACCGAGATTTGGTGGTTTCAGGGCTCCTCACACCGAGATTCGGTGGTTTCGGGGCTCCCCTCACTGAGATTCGGCGGTTTCAGGGCTCCCCGTGCTGAGATTCGGCGGTTTCAGGGCTCCTCACACTGAGATTCGGCGGTTTCGGGGCTCCCCGCACTGAGACTTGGTGGTTTCGGGGCCCCCCGCACTGAGATTCGGCAGTTTCAGGGCTCCTCACACTGAGATTTGGTGGTTTCGGGGCTCCCCGCGCTGAGATTTGGCGGTTTTGGGGCTGCCCGCGCTGAGATTCGGCGGTTTCGGGGCTGCCCGCACTGAAATTCAGTGGTTTTGGG
>NW_020448272.1:1657-4412 GCF_003343035.1 Apteryx rowi
GGGGCTCCCCGCACCGAGATTCGGTGGTTTCGGGGCTCCCCGCGCTGAGATTCGGCAGTTTCAGGGCTCCCCGCACTGAGATTCAGCGGTTTCGGGGCTCCCTGCACTGAGATTTGGTGGTTTCAGGGTTCCTCACACTGAGACTCGGTGGTTTCAGGGCTCCCCGTGCCAAGATTTGGTGGTTTCAGGGTTCCCCGTGTCAAAATTTGACAGTTTCGTGGCTCCCCATGCCAAGATTCAGTGGTTTGGGGCTCCCTGCACCAAGATCTGGCCGTTTCAGGGTTCCCTATGTCAAAATTTGGTGGTTTCAAGGCTCCCCATCTCAAAATTTGGTGGTTTCAGGGCTCCCCGCACTGAGATTTGTCCGTTTTATGGGTCCCCGTGTCAAAATTTGGCGGTTTCGAGGCTCCCCACGCTGAGACTCGGTGGTTTCGAGGCTCCCCGTGCCGAGATTCGGTGGTTTCGAGGCTCCCCACCCATTTTCAGGGCCCCCAAACGACCGTTTCGGTGGGGTTTTCACCCAATCCGGGCTGGGGGCGGGTTGGGGGCGGGCGTCAAGGTTTTGGGGACCCCCCCACCCTGATTTCGGGGTCCCCCCGCCGCCGCAGACGACCTCGTCTACATGGAGACCACGAACGACCTTAACGAGTACGTCCTTAACGAGTCGGGGCGCATCTTCTACGGCACCGAGGCGCAGATCGCCGAGCGCTCCTGGAACTACGGGCAGGTACCTCCACACCGGGAGACCCCAAAACGCCTCTTTTTCACCCCAAAAAAATCAGGGTGGGACCCCAAAACCCCAGGGTGGGACCCCAAAATCTGGTGGGAGCCCAGAATCCTGGCGGGACCCAAAAATCATGGGTGAGACCCCCAAAAATCCTTGAGGGACCTCAAATATCTGGGATTAGACCCCAAATCTGGTGGTCTCCAAAAATCCAGAAGGGCCCCAAAAATCCAAGGGGGCCCCAAAAGACCTGGAGGGACCCCAAAATCCTCAGTTAGACCCCCAAAATCCAGGAGGGGCTCCAAAAATCCTGGGTTGGACCCCAAAAATCCTGGGTTGGACCCCAAAATCTAAGAGGGGGATGCCAAAAATAGAAGGTGGGACCTCAAAAATCCTGGGACGGCCCCCAAAAATCTGGAGTTTAGACCCAAAATCCGGGAAGATTCCCGCAAATCTTGGGGGCCCCCCCCAAAACTGGGCCCCCAAATAATAAGGGAAACCCCAAAACCCTTGGTGGGGCCCCAAAACCAGGTGCGGCTCCAAAAATCATTGTTTGGACCCCAAAATCCTTGGTGGGGGGGGGTCAAAAATGGGTGGGGGGGTCTCCAAAGTCCGGGGGGGTCCCCAAAAAGGGTGGTAGACCCCAAAACTGGTCTCCAAAACGAGTGGGAGCTCCCCAAAAGGGTGGTGGCTCCCCATAATGACCACGAGGAACTCCAGAAGAACGTGTGGCTTCGAGGGGGGGTTCTCCAGGGAGGCGGGAGGTTTTTGGGGTGGATCGGGGAGGTTTTGGGGCGCCCCCCCAAATTTTGGGGCGCCCCCAGTTCGACGCCGGCGTGCTCGAGGCCTGTCTCCACATCCTGGACCGTCGAGGGATGCCCCACGCCGCCCGGGGCGACCCCATCATGGTGTCTCGCGTCGTCTCTGCCATGGTGGGTCTCAGAGGGGGGTTTGCGAGGAGCCTGGGGGGGTTTTGGGGTGAATTATGGGCATTTGGGGTGAGATACGGAAGATCTCGTGGTGCGTTATGGAGGTTTTGGGGGGGGGTGGGAGGAATTTTGGGGTGAGATAGGGAGGTTTGGGGGGTTCCCATCCGATTTTGGTGTGGTTCCCGTTGGGTTTTGGGTGGTTCCCGTTGGGTTTTGGTGGCTCCTGTTGGGTTTTGGAGAGGATTCACTGGGTTTTGGGTGGTTCCCGTTGGGTTTTGGTGGGTTCCCGTTGGGTTTTGGTGGCTCCTGTTGGGTTTTGGTGGGTTCCCGTTGGGTTTTGGGTGGTTCCCGTTGGATTTTGGTGGCTCCTGTTGGGTTTTGGGGAGGTTTCATTGGCTTTTGGGAGTTCCCGTTGGGTTTTGGGGAGGTTTCACTGGATTTTGGTGGGTTCCCGTTGGGTTTTGGTGGGTTCCTGTAGGGTTTTGGTGGGTTCCTGTGGATCTCGTTGGGTTTTGGGGAGGTTTCATTGGATTTTGGGGGTTCCTGTTGGGGTTTTGGGTGGTTCCCGTTGGGTTTTGAGCAGTTCCATTGGGTTTTGGTGGGTTCCCTTGGTTTTTTGGGGTGTTTCCCGTTGGGTTCGGGGTGGTTCTATTGGGTTTTGGTGGGTTCCCGTTGAGTTTTTGGGTGCTCCCATTGGGTTCCTGTTGGATTTTTGGGGATTCCCGTTGGGTTTTGGTGGGTTCCCGTTGGGTTTGGTGGGTTCCTGTTGAGTTTTTGGGTGCTTCCATTGGGTTTTGTTGGATTTTGGGGGGTTCCTGTTGTGTTTTGGGTGCTCCCATTGGGTTTTGGTGGGTTCCCGTTGGGTTTTTGGGTGCTCCCATTGGGTTCCCGTTGGGTTTTGGGTGGTTCCCGTTGAGTTTTGGGTGGCTTCCCGTTGGGTTTTGGTGGCTTCCCGTTGGCTTCCCGTTGGGTTTTGGTGGCTTCCCGTTGGGTTTTGGTGGCTTCCCGTTGGGTTCCCGTTGGGTTTGGTGGCTTCCCATCAGATTTCGATGGCTCCCCGAGCTTTTGAGCTGCTCCCTTGGCTTTCGGGGTGTTTCGCCAC
>NW_020448272.1:4974-8392 GCF_003343035.1 Apteryx rowi
GCCTGTTTCTGCCTGTTTCTGCCTGTTTCTGCCTGTTTCTGCCTGTTTCTGCCTGTTTCTGCCTGTTTTTTGCATGTTTTTGCCAGTTTTCATGTGTTTTTTGCTCGTAACCGGGTGCGTTTGCGTGTTTTCGCGTGGTTTTGCGTCTTGTCACGTGTTGTGGCTTGTCGTCACATGTCGTTGCGTGTTGTTGCATGTTGTCACGTTATGGCATGGTTTTGCCCGTTTTTTGCCTGCCATTGCCTGTTTTTGCCTGTTTTTTGCCTGCCATTGCCTGTTTTTGCCTGTTTTCATGTGTTTTTTGCTCGTTACTGGGTGCGTTTGCGTGTTTTCGCATGATTATGCGTCTTTTCACATGTTGTGGCTTGTCGTCACATGTCGTTGCGTGCTGTTGCATGCTGTCGCATGTTATCGGGTGGTTTTGCCCGTTTTTTGCCTGCCATTGCCTGTTTTTGCCTGCCATTGCCTGTTTTTGCCTGTTTTCATGTGTTTTTTGCTCGTAACCGGGTGCGTTTGCGTGTTTTCGCGTGGTTTTGCGTCTTGTCACGTGTTGTGGCTTGTCGTCACGTGTCGTTGCGTGCTGTTGCATGTTGTCACGTGTTATCGTGTGGTTTTGCCTGTTTTTTGCCTGCCATTGCCTGTTTTTGCCTGTTTTTTGCCTGCCTTTGCCTGTTTTTGCCAGTTTTCGTGTGTTTTTTGCTCATAACTGGGTGCATTTGCATGTTTTCGCGTGGTTTTGCTCCTTATCGTGTGTTGTGGCTTGTCGCCGCGTGTCGTTGCGTGTTTTTTGCCCGTCGTCGCGTGTTTTTGCCTCTTACGGCACGTTTTTTTGCCCGTCGTCGGGCGGTTTTGACCGTTCTGGCGTGTCTTCGCGTGTTTTTGCGTGTGGTCGCGTGTTCTTGCTCGTTATGAGGCGTCCATGCGTGTTCTCACGTGTTGTGGCGTCTTGTTGCTTGTTGTCGGGGTGTTTTTGCGTGTTATCGCGTGTTTTTGCGTGTTATCGCGTGTTTTTGCGTGTTATCGCGAATATTCGTGACTATTTGCGTGTTTTTGCGTGTTACCCCTCCCCCCACTGCAGTGCTGGGCCTGGCCCCCGGCACGACGACTCCGTGTTATCCCGTGACATCCCGTGTTATCCCGTGTCGCACCCTCCTCGCCCCCGTGCTGGGCCCGGCCACCCCCACGCCGCCTCCCTGTGTCCCCCCCGTGTCCCTGGGCCCCTCGGCGACGTCCCGTGTTGTTCTGTGTTATCCCGTGACATCGCGTGTTATCCCATGTTATCCCGTGTCGCACCCTTCTCGCCCCCGTGCTGGGCCCGGCCACCCCCACGCCGCCTCCCCGTGTCCCCCCCGTGTCCCCGGGCCCCTCGGCGACGTCCCGCGTCGTTCCGTGTTATCCCGTGACGTCGCGTGTCGTCCCGTGTCGCCCCCCGCAGTGCTGCGCTGCCTGGGGCTGCCCACCCGCACCGTCACCAACTACAACTCGGCCCACGACACCGACGTGTCCCTCACCACCGACATCTACTTCGACGAGAACATGCGGCCCCTGGAGCGCCTCAACACCGACTCCGTCTGGTACTGGTTTATACTGGTCTATACTGGTTTATACTGGTCTATACTGGTTTCTACTGGGAGAGGGCCTGGGGGGCACTGGGAGGCGGATCAGGAGCGGGACTAGCTGACGTAGGGGGACAGCAGCTCGTCCTGGGCTGTACTGGTCTATACTGGTTCATATTGGCCCATATTGGTCTTATAGTAGTCCATACTGGTTTATACTGGTCTGTAGTGGACCATATGGCTTTTTATAGCAGCCTGTACTGGTTTATACTGGTTTATACCCATCTCTAGTGGGCCAAAGGGGTTTTATATCAGTCCATACTGGTCCGTACTGGTGCATACTGGTTTATATTGCTCCATAGTGGACCATAGGGGTTTTATACCACCCCATACTGGTCCCTACTGGTTTATATTGGTCCATAGTGGATCATAGAGGTTTAATACCAACTTACATTGAGCCATACTGGTCCGTGGTGGACCATATAGCTTTTATACCACCCCATACTGGTCCATACGGGTTTATACTGGGCCATAGGAGTTTTATAACAGTCCATACCATTCTCTACTGGTTTATACTGGTCCAGAGCGGGCCATAGGGGGTTTCTACCAGTCCATACTGGTCTATAGTGCACCATAGGGGTTGTATACTGGTCCATACCAGACCATACTGGTTTCTATTGGCCCATAGTGGACCATAGGGGCTTTAAACCACTGCGTACCAGTTCATACTGGTTTATACTGGTCCATACCAGTCTATACTGGACCATAGCGGGCCATAGAGCTTTCCTGTTGGTCCCTACTGGTTTATACTGGTCCAGAATGGCCTCTACAGGTTTTATCCCAGCCCGTACTGGGCCGCAGTGGGGTTTATTGGTCCGGAGGGGTGTTATACCGGTGCGCGCCTGTGCGTACTGGTTTGTACTGGTTCATACTGGGGCCCGCTGGTAGGAACTTCCACGTGTGGAACGACTGCTGGATGAAGCGGCCCGACCTCCCCAGCGGCTACGACGGGTGGCAGGTCCTCGACGCCACCCCCCAGGAGACCAGCAGCGGTATACTGGGGCGGACTGGGCCATACTGGGCTGGGCCGGGCCATACAGGGGCTGGGCTGGGCCATACTGGGCCGTGCTGGTCTGTAATGGCTTGTACTGGGAGGTACTGGGCCATACAGGGCAGGACCGGGCTGTATTGTGCTGTGATGGCCTATAATGGCCTGTACTGGGCCATACTGGGAGGTACTGGGCCATACGGGGCTGGACTGGGCCAGACAGGGCTGTGCTGGTCTATAATGACCTGTACTGGTCTGTACTGGGATGTACTGGGCCATACTGGGATGTACTGGGCCATACTGGCCTGTGCAGGGCTAGGCCATATGTGGCTGGACTGGTCTGTACTGGGCCATAAGGGGCTGTAGTGGGCCATACTGGGCTGTGCTGGTCTGTAATGGCCTGTACTGGTCCATACTGGGCCACAATGGGCCATACTGGCTCTACTGGGCCATACTGGGAGGTATTGGGCCATACTGGGCCATACTGGGCCATACTGGTCTGTACAGGGCTAGGCCATACGCAGCTGTACTGGTCTGTACTGGGCCATAGGAAGGTCGTACTGGCCCGTACTGGGCCCTAGTGGCTCTACTGGGCCATACTGGGAGGTACTGGGCCATACAGGGGCTATAACAGGGCCGTACTGGGCAGTAGCAGGCTGTAAGGTGGCCATACTGGTCCATACTGGTCCGTATCGTTCCGTACTGGTGGGAACTGGTGGGAACTGGTGGGGAACTGGTGTCGGCAGGGCTCTTCTGCTGCGGGCCCTGCTCAGTGACGGCGGTGAAGAACGGCGAGGTCTTCCTCAAGTACGAC
>NW_020448272.1:10143-11368 GCF_003343035.1 Apteryx rowi
ATGACCTATGAACCCCCAACCCTTGACCCTTGGCCCCTGTGACACCCCAAACCGATGACCCTTGACCCCACCAAGGCCCAACCCATCACCCATGACCCCCAGGACACCCCCGAAACTGTGACCCTTGACCCTTGTGACTCCTCACGCCCATGACCCTTGATCCCCTTGGTCCCCAGCCAACGGCTCATGACCGCCCCCAACCCATGACCTTTGACCCCCAAGGCCCAACCCGTGACCCATGACCCCACCACACTCATGACCCTTGGCTCCCAGCCAATGACCCTTGACCCCCGGACCCCCAACCGATGACCCTTGACCCCGGGACTGCCTGGCCAGTGACCCTTGACCCCCTGACCTCCAACCAATAACCCATGAGCTCCAGACCCATGACCCTTGACACCCCAACCGATGACCCTTGACCCTCCCAAGCCCATCACCCTTGACCCCTAGGACTGCCCAACCCCTTGACCCTTGAACCCCCGACTCCCAACCAATGACCCACGACCCTTGACCTCCAGGCCTCCCCCCAACCCATGACCCCTGACCCTTGACCCCCCGCAGGCTCGGAGGAGGAGCGCCAGGCCGTGGCCACGGCAACGTCACACGGGTCGCGACCCCGGGCGGGCCGGGCCAGCGGGGCCCCGGCAGCCGGGGAGGTGACGGTGACGGCGGAGGCAGGGCCGGCGGTGGCAGGGGCGGAGCTGGAGCTGCGGGCGATGGCCCGCAACACGGGGGCGGAGCCCCGGACGCTCCGCCTCCGCCTGGCCCTGGCCCCCGTCCGCTACACGGGGGTCACCGGACCCCCCTTCCGGCAAGAGCAGCACCGGCGGGTCGTGCCCCCCGGCCAGGGTGAGCCCGGACGCCTGGGCCCTTTCCCCGGACACCTGGGCCCCTTCCCCGGACACCTGGGTCCCTCTCCTGGACACCTGGGCCCCTCACCCGGACACCTGGGCCCCTCACCCGGATGCCTGGGCCCCTCACCCGGACACCTGGGCCCCTCACCCAGACGCCTGGGCCCTTTCCCGGACGCCTGGGCCCTTTTCCCGGACTCCTGGGCCCTTTCCCGGACGCCTGGGCCCACTCACCCCACGGATATGGGCTTGGGACAGGAGATTCCGGCTCCCTCCATGCGGAACACGGCTCCCTTGAGCGTTTCGGGCAGCGGGTTCTGGAACACGACCTGGATCTCCGTCTCCTGCCCCACCACGGCCGGACCCAGGAGCTG
>NW_020448273.1:0-4644 GCF_003343035.1 Apteryx rowi
GGGGGGATGATGGGTGCTACAGTAGGACCTTGAGGTGCCCCATTGGAGGGTGGGAGGGATGATGGGTGCTCCAGTAGGACCTTGAGGTGCCCCATTGGAGGGTGGGAGGGATGATGGGTGCTCCAGTAGGACCTTGAGGTGCCCCATTGGAGGTGGGGAGATGATGGGTGCTAGGGTAGGACCTTGGGGTGCCCCATTGGAGGTGGGGGCATGATGGGTACTAGGGTAGGACCTTGAGGTGCCCCATTGGAGGTGGGGGCATGATGGGTACTAGGGTAGGACCTTGGGGTGCCCCATTGGAGGTGGGGGAGATGATGGGTGCTAGGGTAGGACCTTGGGGTGCCCCATTGGAGGTGGGGAGATGATGGGTGCTCCAGTAGGACCTTGAGGTGCCCCATTGGAGGTGGGGAGATGATGGGTGCTCCAGTAGGACCTTGGGGTGCCCCATTGGAGGTGGGGGGGATGATGGGTGCTAGGGTAGGATCTTGGGGTGCCCCATTGGAGGTGGGGGGGATGATGGGTGCTACAGGGGGCAGGCAGCACCTTGTGGCACCCCATCGAGGGTGGGGACCCCCCACGGGCCCCCCACCCTGACCCACGGCACCCGCAGCTGCCCGCCATGGCCATGCAGCACCCGCCGGTGGGCATGGTGCCCCCGCCGCCCGGCATGGGCATGAGCTACCCGCTGGGCGTGGGGGTGCCGCCGCCGCCGCCCCCCCCGCCGGGCATGGGGCCACCCTTGCGGGTGCCCCCCGGCGAGGCGGGCCTGCGGGTGCCCCCCGGGGTGCCCCCCGGCGAGCCGGGCCTCTCCGAGGACGAGCGGCTCAAGCTGGCGCAGCAGCAGGCGGCTCTGCTGCTGCAGCAGGAGGAGCGCGCCAAGCAGGTAGGGCACCCATGGGACCTCCCTCCCCACCCCGGGCACCCATGGGACCTCCCACGGGCACGGGGGCACCCATGGGACCTCCCCCTAACAGCGCGGCGGCAACCCCGGGCGGTGGGGGGGTCTCTCTCTTGCCCTAGACGGTCGCCCTTTGGCGCCTCTTCTTGGGTGCAGGGGGCACCCACCCGGGCGCGGGTGGGAGTTCGGGGTGCGGGAGGGCACCCGTGGGCCCCACCCTCCTCCCCTCGGCGTGGCAGGGCACCCGTTGGACGTTCCCGGGCACCCGTGGGTGTTCTCCAGGGCGTGGTTGGGCACCCGTTGGGCACCTCTGGCGGCTATGGGTCTCTTCTGGAGCATGGTTGGGCACCCATGGGTCTTCTCCAGGGCATGGCTGGGCACCCATGGGTCCCCTAGCATGGTTGGAGACCCATTGGACACCCATGGCCCCCCCCCCCCAGGGCATGGGTGGGCACCCATTAGACATCTTTGGGTACCCACGGGTCTTCTCTGGGACATGGCTGGGCACCCATGGGTCCCCTAGCATGGTCAGAGACCCATTGGGCACTCCTGGGCACCCATGGGCCCCCCCAGGGCGTGGGTGGGCACCCATTAGACACCCCTGGGCACCCATGGGTCTTCTCCAGGGAATGGTTGAGCACCCATTGGACACACCTGGGTACCCATGTGTCTTCTCCTGGCCATGGTTGGGCACCCATGGGTCTTCTCCAGGGCATGGCTGGGCACCCGTGGGCCCCCTGGCATGGTTGGAGACCCTTTGGACACCCCTGGGCACCCATGGGTACCCGCAGGGCATGGGTGGGCACCCACTAGGCATCTCTGGGTACCCATGGGTCTTCTCCCGGTCATAGTTGGGCACCCATGGGTCTTCTCCAGAGCATGATTGGGTACCCATGGGCCCCCGGCATAGTTGGAGACCCATTGGACACCCCTGGGCACCCATGGGTCTTCTCCAGGGCATGGGTGGGCACCCACTGGGCACCCCTGGGCACCCATGGGTCTTCTCCAAGGCATAGTTGGGCACCCATGGGTCTCTCCTGGAGCATAGCTGGGCACCCATGGGCCTCCTGGCATGGTTGGGCACCCATGGGTCTGCTCTAGGCCATGGCTGAGCACCCGTTGGGCACCCATGTGTCTCTCCTGGAGCGTGGCTGGGCACCCGTGGGCCCCCCGGCATGGTGGGAGACCCATGGGACCTCCTTGGGCACCCATGGGCCCCTCCTTGCCCCCCAGCWTTGCCGTGCACCCGTAGGCCCCYYGTTGCACGTGGTCACGCACCCATGGGTCCCCCCAGCAGCCACATCTGGGCCCCCTTTGCGCACGGTGGGGGCACCCACAGCCCCCGACCCGGTGTTGCTGCCCCCCCCCCAACCCTGGTGTAGCACCCAAAGTGGGGGGGAGGGGTGCCAGCACCAACGGGTGCCAGGTGTCACCCTGACCCCCCCCCCGCACCTTTCCGGCAGAGCCAGCACCCATTTGGGGACAAGGTGAAGGAGCAGGAGCTGCTGGAGCAGCAGAAACGGGTACGGTGGGCGCAAGGTGGGAGGAGGGGGTGGGGGACACGCGGGGACACGGGGTGGGGACAGCGGTGACGCTGCCACTGGTGCCCGCAGGCGGCGGTGCTGCTGGAGCAGGAGCGGCAGCAGGAGCTGGCCAAGCTGGCACCCGCCGTGCCCCGGCCCCCGCCGGACGTGGGACCCTTGGGTGCTCGGCCACCGCTGGCACCCCGAGGTGAGTGCCGCCGTCCCCGAGGGTCGCGTCGGGCAGTGTCGCCGTCCCCGAGGACACATTGGGCTGTGCCACCGTCCCCAAGGGCCGCATCAGGCAGTGCCACCATCCCTAAGGACACATCGGGCCATGCCACCATCTCCAAGGGCCACATTGGGTGATGCCACTGTCCCAAGGACACATCAGGCAGTGTCACCGTCCCCAAGGGCCGCATTGGGCAGTGCCACGATCCCCAAGGGCCACATTGGGCAGTGCCACCATCCCCAAGGACCACATCAGGCAGTGCCACCGTCCCCAAGGGCTGTAGTAGGCAGTGCCGCCATCCCCAAGGACACATTGGGCAGTGCCACCATCCCCGAGGGCCACATTGGGTGATGCCACCGTCCCCAAGGACACATCAGGCAGTGCCACCGTCCCCAAGGGCCACATTGGGCAGTGCCACCATCCCCAAGGACACATTGGGCCGTGCCACCGTCCCCAAGGGCTAAAATGGGCAGTGCCACCATCTCCCAAGTGCCACATTGGGCAGTGCCACCATCCCCAAGGACACCTCAGGCAGTGCCACCATCCCCGAGGGCCACATCGGGCAGTGCCACCATCCCCAGGGTGTCAGGAGGGCCACAGTGGGCAGTGCCACCATCCCTGGGGCACTGGGAGGGTTGCAGTGGGCAGTGCCACCGTCCCCAAGGGCTGAGACAGGCAGTGCCACCGTCCCCGGGGTATCAGGAGGGCCGTGGTGGCCGGTGCCATCCCCATCAGGGTGTCGCCATCTCCCTGGGGGTCCCTGGGTGCCCCCAGGGGTCCCCATGGGTGTCCCTGGGTGTCCCCATCCCTGCGGGGGTCTTTGGGTGCCCCCAGTTGTCCCCATGGGTGTCTTTGGGTGTCCCTATCCCTGTAGGGGTCCTTGGGCATCCCTGTGGGTGTCCCTAGGTGTCCCCATCCCCGTGGGGGTCCCTGGGTGTCCCCATGGGTGTCCCTGGGCGTCCCCATCCCTGTGGGGGTCCCTGGGTGTCCCCATGGGGGTCCATGGGCATCCCCATCCCCGTGGGGGTCCCCGGGTGGCCCCATGGGTGTCCCCGGGCGTCCCCATCCCCATGGGGGTCCCTTGGTGCCCTCAGGGGTCCCCAGATGTCCCCATGGGTGTCCCTGGGCGTCCCCATCCCCATGGGGGTCCCTTGGTGCCCCCAGGGGTCCCCAGGTGGCCCCATGGGTGTCCCTGGGCATCCCCTTCCCCATGGACGTCCCTTGGTGCCCCCAGGGGTCCCCGGGTGTCCCCATGGGTGTCCCTGGGCGTCCCCTTCCCCGTGGGGGTCCCTTGGTGCCCCCAGGGGTCCCCAGGTGTCCCCATGGGTGTCCCTGGGCGTCCCCTTCCCCGTGAGGGTCCCCAGATGTCCCCATGGGTGTCCCTGGGTGTCCCCATCCCCGTGGGGGTCCTTGGGCATCCCCGTGGGGGTCCTTGGGTGTCTCCATGGGTGTCCCTGGGCATCCCCATCCCYGTGGGGGTCCCTTGGTGCCCCCAGGGGTCCCCGGGTGTCCCCATGGGGGTCCCCAGGTGGCTCCGGTGGCCTCCACCATCGCTCACCAGCTCCTCTCGCCCCGCAGGCAGCGCACCCGTGGGTGCCCCCATGCCCGGCATGCCCATGGGTGCCCCCCGCCCCCGCGGGCCCCCCCCGCCCCCCGGCGAGGAGAGCCGAGAGGTGAGAGCTGCGGGGGAGGGGAGGGGGCGCCCGGACGCCTGGGTCCCCTGGACGGGGGGGCGGGGAGAGGGGAGCACCCGGACACCCGGGTCCCCGTGATGGGTGGAGGTTGGAGCAGGGCACCCGGACGCCTGGGTCCTCGTGGGAGGTGACGGATGGGTCCCGATGGGGGTTGGGGCAGGGGGTCCCTTGGGTGGGGGGGACTTGGGGCACCCAGACACCTGGGTCCCCATTGAGGTGGGATGGAGGGAGCCATCCACCATCAGGTGGCACCCAGACACCTGGGTCCCCACTGAGGTGGGATGGAGGAAGCCATCTGCC
>NW_020448273.1:5072-7482 GCF_003343035.1 Apteryx rowi
GACACCTGGGTCCCCACTGAGGTGGGATGGAGGAAGCCATCTGCCATGGGGTGGCACCCGGACGCTTGGGTCCCCATTGAGGTGGGATGGAGGAAGCCATCTGCCATGGGGTGGCACCCGGACACCTGGGTCCCCATTGAGGTGGGATGGGGGAAGCCATCTGCCATCGGGTAGCACCCAGACACCTGGGTCCCCACTGAGGTGGGATGGAGGAAGCCATCTGCCGTGGGGTGGCACCCGGACACCTGGGTCCCTGGCGGGGGTGACAGCACAGGGCCATCTGCCGTGGGGTGGCACCCGGACACCTGGGTCCCTGGCGGGGGTGACAGCACAGGGACCACCCGGACGCCTGGGTTCTCCCCGCAGCCGGACGACTCCACCGTGGGCCCGAAGATCCCGCAGGCGCTGGAGAAGATCCTGCAGCTGAAGGAGATCCGCCAAGAGGAGCTCATCACCGTCCCCGGCGTCTCGGGTGAGCCCGGGGGCACCCTGGGGTGGGCCCCGACGGGTGCCCAGCACCCGCCGCTCACCCGCTCCGTGTCCCCCGCAGCCGACGACGAGATGGAGACGGATTCACGGGCTTCGCTAAGCGTCTCGGCCTCCGAAACCGAGGACGACGCGGTGCTCTCCAAGAAAGAGGTGAGGGTGGGCGCCGGGGCGGCCGGACCCCCACCCAGCTCTGCCGAGAGGGCACCCTTGGGTGCCAGGCCCCGCCGTGGGCTGGCGACACCAAYGCCAAGCCCGGCAGCGCCCTCAACCTCGCTCTTCTCCTCGCCTCCAGCGCAACCGCAAGCGCCGCAACCGCAAGAAGAAAAAACGGGCCCGGGTGACGCGAGACGGGGCCACCCAGTCCGCCCGGGACAGCCCGGCGAGCGCCGAGGCCACCGCCACCGACGTGGAGATCGAGTACGTCACCGAGGAACCCGAGATCTACGACCCCAACTTCATCTTCTTCAAGAGGATCTTCGACGCTTTCAAGGTAGTCATCAACTCGGCGCAAGGGGCCCTAGCCGGGCACCCAGGGCCGCACCCACAGCGGGCAGAGCCTCACGGCACCCGTCGCCCTGCCCGCAGCTCACGGATGACGTGAAGAAGGACAAGGAGAAGGAGCCGGACAAGGCGGACAGGCAGGAGAACGCCACCGTGCCGAAGAAGAAGGGCTTTGAAGACGGGCAGAAGGGCAGCGAGGATGATAGCTCGGAGGATGAGCAGGTGGGCGCCCAGCTGGGCACCATTTTGGGTGCTGTCATGGGACGGGAACGGCCACCGTGGTGGGAACGGGCACCGTTTCGGGCACCGTGGTGGAGATGGGCAGCGCTTTGGGTATCGCAGTGGAGATGAGGACCAGGATGGGTGTCGTGGTGGGGACAGGGACCATGGTGGTCACTCTGGGGAGAACGGGCACCAGGATGGGAATCGCAGCGGGGACAGGCACCGTTTTGGGCGGTCGTGGTGGAGATAGGTACCAAAATGGGCACCATGGTGGGAATGGGAGCCAGAATGGGCATCATGGTGGGAAYGAGGACCATGGTGGTGACTTTGGTGAGGATGGACGCCAAGATGGGCACTGTGGGGAAAGATACCAGGATGGTCATCGTGGTGGAGATGAGGCAGTAGGATGGGTATTGGTAGGGACAGGACACCAGAATGGACATTGTAGTGGAAATGGCAACCAGGTGGGCTTTGTGGTGGGGACAGGACACCAGGATGGACATCGTGGTGGGGACGGACACCAAATTGGGCACCGTGGCAGGAACAGGCACCATTTTGGGTGTTGTGGTGGGGACAAGCGCTAGGATGGGCATCATGGTGGTGGTGGGAACTGTGGTAGTCACCAYGGTGGAGACAGGGGCTGTAATGGGCATCGTGGTGGAGATGGGCACCAGGATGGGACCGTGGTGGGGATGGTGGACCGTGGTGGGCACTGTGGTGGGAATGGGCACCAGGATGGCCACTATGATGGGGTCAGGAACCGCGATGTCCATCGTGGTGGAGATGGGCACCATGGCAGAGATGGGCACCATGGTGGGAACCATGGGTGGGATGTGGGCTGGACCGGACATCATGGCGGAGATGGGCACTAGAATGGACACTGTGGTGCAGACTGTGACCGTGGTGGGTGCCAGGGTGACAGGGAGCAGAGGGGACGCGCTGAGGGGCCAGGGGTGGCAGGACCCACTGGCACCCTGTCCCTGACACCCCGGGGTGCTGTTGGCAGGAGAAGAAGCCCGAGGTGCCCAAGCTGTCGAAGAAGAAGCTGCGGCGCATGAACCGCTTCACCGTGGCCGAGCTGAAGCAGGTGAGGGGACGCGGTGTCCTCTGCCCGCCTCGGGGTGGACGTGACACCCGTGTGCCCACCTGGGGACAGCTGTGCCACCCCGAGGTGCCCTGTGCCCACCTTGTAGAGGAC
>NW_020448273.1:8107-11015 GCF_003343035.1 Apteryx rowi
TGGGGACAGCTGTGCCACCCCGAGGTGCCCTGTGCCCACCTTGTAGAGGACGTGACACCCGTGTGCCCACTTGGGGACAGCTGTGCCACCCCAAGGTGCCCTGTGCCCACCTTGGTGCGGACACAACACCTGTGTGCCCACCTGGGGACAGCTGTGACACCCCAAGGTGGCCTGTGCCCACCTTGTAGAGGACATGACACCTGTGTGCCCACCCTGAGGTGCCCTGTGCCCACCTTGATGCGGACACAACACCCATGTGCCCACTTGGGGACAACTGTGTCACCCCGGGGTGCCCCATACCATGTAGACAACATTGGGGTCCCCCCTGCCTGCCCGGCGAGCCCCGTGCCGGCGACACCCCGAGGGTGACACCGGCGCCCGCCTGTACCCCGGCAGCTGGTGGCACGCCCCGACGTGGTGGAGATGCACGACGTGACGGCGCAGGACCCCAAGCTCCTGGTGCACCTCAAGGCCACCCGCAACTCGGTGCCCGTCCCCCGGCACTGGTGCTTCAAGCGCAAGTACCTGCAGGGCAAGAGGGGCATCGAGAAGCCACCCTTCGAGCTGCCCGACTTCATCAAGCGCACCGGCATCCAGGAGATGCGCGAGGCCCTGCAGGAGAAGGTAACCCGTGGCACCAGCAGCCAGGCGGGCGCCCACCCGGGGTGGCCGTGGCTGGGGATGGACCCCGGTGGCCCGTTGGAGGCAGTGGGCAGGTCCTCAGAGATCCTGGGTGCCCATCCAGAGTGTTTGGGAGGTCTTGGGAGATCCTGGGTGCCCCTCAGAGGTGGTAGAGATGTTCTGGAGCCTTGTTGGGGGTGTCCTGGGTGATCCTGGGTGCCCATCTAGGGTGTTGAGAGTGTCCTGGGAGATCCTGGGTGCCCATCCAGGGCGTTTGGGAGGTCTTGGGAGATCCTGGGTGCCCCTCGGGGGTGGTCGGGATGTTCTGGAGCCCTGTTGGGGGTGTCCTGGGTGATCCTGGGTGCCCGTCTAGGGTGTTGAGAGTGTCCTGGGGGCTCCTGGGTGCCCATCTAGGGTGTTCAGGATGTTATGGGAGATGCTGGATGCCCACCTGGGCTGTTGAGAGCGTCCTGGGGGATCCTGGGTGCCCATCCAGGGCATTTGGGAGGTCTTGGGGGATCCTGGGTGCCCCTCGGAGGTGGTAGGGATGTTCTGGAGCCCTGTTGGGGGTGTCCTGGGTGCCCGTCTAGGGTGTTCAGGACGTTACGGGAGATCTTGGGTGCCCACCTGGGCTGTTGAGAGCATCCTGGGGGATCCTGGGTGCCTGTTGGTGGCGTCCTGCTGAACTCTGGGTGCCCTTCAGGATGTCCTGGGGGATCCTGAGTGGCCACCTGGGCTGGTGGGACCCATTCAGGACGTCATGGGATCTCAGAGTGCTTCTCGGGGGTGTTGAGGTTGTCACAGGAGACCATTGAGGACATCCTAGGTGCCCATCCGGGGCGTTGGGGACATCCTGGTCGATCCTAGGTGCCCAGCTGGGGTGTTGAGAACATCCTGGGGGCGTTGGGGACATCTCTGGGCGCCCCGCGGGCGTGATGGGGACGTCCYGGAGGGCTCCGGGTGCCCCCCTGACACCCGGCACCCGCAGGAGGAGCAGAAGACGATGAAGTCGAAGATGAGGGAGAAGGTTCGGCCCAAAATGGGCAAAATCGACATCGACTACCAGAAGCTGCACGACGCCTTCTTCAAGTGGCAGACCAAGCCCAAGCTCACCATCCATGGTGACCTCTACTACGAGGTGGGTGCCCYCAGCRCCCYTGGGTGCCCCYGGCACCCRCCCGGGCCCGCAACACCTCTTGGACGCCCCCTCTAGCACCCATCCCACCACCTCCGGGTGTCCATGGAGGCCTCAACTGGGCTCTGTCCCCTCTAGGTGCCCCCGGGGCACCCAGTTGGGGCTCTGTCCCCTCGGGGTGACCCCCCCAGCACCCATCTTGGTGTGGGGTCCCCCTCTGGTCACCTGCCAGGGTGCTCCCCTCGGTCCCCCCACCCTAGGTGACCTCCTCCRCGTCCCCGTGCCTCCRAAGCACRYGCCGYGTCCCCTGATGGTGTCCCCRTGTCCCCCTGACGGTGCCACTGTGTCCGTCGTGCCCCCCCTGACAGTGCCACCCCGTGTCCACCAGCAATGTCCTCCTGAGAGTGCCACCGTGTCCCTCATGCCCACCCAGCGGTGCTGCCCTGTCTCCCGTGTCCCCCAGCAGTGTCCCCATGCCCCTCTGACAGTGCCACCCTGTCCCCTGTGTCTCCTAGCAGTGTCCTTGTGTCCCCCGATGGTGCCACAGCATCCCTTATGCCCCCCAACGGTGCCACCTTGTTCCTTATGTCCCCTGGCAGTGTCCCCATGTCCCCCTGATGGTGCCCCCCTGTCCCTTGTGTCCCCTGGCAATGTCCCCATGTCCCCCTGACGGTGCCACCCTGTCCCCCATGTCCCCCCAGCAGTGTCCCATGTCCTCCTGGCAGTGCCACCATGCCCCTTGTGTCCCCTGGCAGTGTCCCCATGTCCCCCTGATGGTGCCCCTGTGTCCCGATGCCCCCCTGGCAGTACCACCATGTCCCCTGTGTCCCCTAGCAGTGTCCCCATGCCCCCCTGACAGTGCCACCGTGTCCCTCATGCCCCCCGACGCTGCCAGCCCATCTCCCAGCACTGTCCCCGTGCCACCTTGTCTCCGCTTCCCTCCACCACGATGTCCCTACCTCCTGGTGTCCCCTGCCCATCCCCCACCATGATGTCCCCTGTCCCCACGATGTCCCCTGTCCCCACAATGTCCCCTGTCCCCAACGCTGTCCCCTGCCGCGCCAGGGGAAGGAGTTCGAGACGCGCCTGAAGGAGAAGAAGCCGGGCGACCTGTCGGACGAGCTGCGCATCGCCCTGGGCATGCCCGTGGGG
>NW_020448274.1:0-157149 GCF_003343035.1 Apteryx rowi
TAGGTCCTCGGGGGTCCTCAGAAAGCCCACAACTTCCACAAGATCCTCAAGTTCTAGTCAGAGCCCAACCACTGCTGCGCAAACTGCTGCGTCTGTTCGCTGCCTCTGTTAGCTGCGCTAATACTGACAATATTATAAAACGAATGAAAAAGTAGTCACTGAGGAACAATTTGAGTCTTCATTATGTTTCTATTAGTTCAACCTTTACAAGAACAAGAGAGCTGATATTAATATCTTATTTTGAAAAATGCATAGACAAATCTAAGTGTGTGTCCTTGAAAAACCAAATTCTTTTTAACAAGATGATTTCTGGCAGTTAGTTCAGACATTATATGAGGATAATTTTATTCTTCTCTGCAAACTGTGAAATAGCGACCATTCACTTACAAGCTTGCTGTTTGATAGTTTACCTACCTAAAAAATGATGAAGTACGTTTACACTTACTGAATAATCAAGACTGCATTTCTAGAACTTGGCAAGAGGCGGGGAAAAGGTGTGGTTGAAACTCTCTTTATGATGCTGACATGTATTGCTTGTTTTACATTTTTTTTCTCATCTGCCCATATCTACCTGATATCTCATATTTTGTAATGCCTTGTTAGCTTTTTGGTGCATGAACCATCTTTTTGTTACAAACTTGCATAACTGGCCCTAAGTGCACCACTTGGGTACCCAGGCATTTCTGAAGTAGAAAATCCAGGTCCATTCAGCCTTAAAATGGAAGGGCCTATTTAACTAGCATTGCTGAAGCATGCCAGCTTATGTAACCATTGACACACAAACAAATTGTGTGACTGACGTTTGTACTGGAACATCTTTGATTTCCCAACCAGAACGACCTGTTACCCATTTACATCTGGGGATAACCTTCAACAAAAGTCCTGAACATCATGAGCTCCCCCCCCAAAAAATCCTGAACACAGTACCATCTCTGGATTTGTAACCTGAATCCTTAACTCCTTTGTCACTAAGCTTTTTTTCAAAATAAATTAACAATGAGCAATTAAAATAGCTTCCTAATACTTGCTTCATGTTTGAAAGTGTGAATCAATTTGCCCTCTTTCACAAAGAAGCAGTATTAATCAGAGGTGTTTGCCATGGAGTAGATTAACCCTGCTGAGCTTCACTTCCAGCTAAGGGTAGGAGAGGTACAATACCAGTTGCTTTTGAGCTTCCAGAAAAGAAAGAGCTTTTCACTTGTGATTGAAATGATCTAGCAGCCATCAAAGAGATGTTCAGAAAGGCCTTAAAGCAGCATGTAACTCTCTCCACTTGGGAGCTTGTGCCCCCTGGCATCCAACTCAGCCAAACATTGCTTTGTAGCATCATAAAAGGGCTTTTCATAGCAAGGGACTCATCACTAGGGTCTTCACCTGATAGAAATTGATATGTACCATGCAAATTATTTCTTGTGCTTAGTTTATGGGAACATTTAGCAGGATTATATATAATTTGTGCTGTTTTTCTGGAGTATTTAAACTTGAAGCTTGGAACTTGACTTTAAAATGGTTGCACTGAGTCAGCCTACCAGTTCAACTAGCCTTGTATCCTCCTTTTGATGGTTTGTACATCATATTGTATTCTGCACATTAGTCAAGCTAATATTGCTGAGAAGCTTACCTTCTGTTTTGTGTTTCCTCAGAACTAACAAACAGCTCTGTGCTCTCCCTGGGGGCTTGGAGGGGCTCAGTCTGTGCTTTGACCTTCTCTTTCACTTTGGTTCTGCACAAAATGCCAGCTATCACATTCCCTCCTTGTTGTGCTGCAAGAAGAAATCCTTTCTACTCTTTGTGCAATACTTCAGCAGTTAAAGCATTGACAAGGAAGGACTTGTGTTCAGTTGCCTCCTCTGACTCAGGAAATTCAAACTTACATCTTCCATGTCCAGGGAGAAATCATCGCTATAACTATAGTCTACAATGATAAAGAATGAAGGCTTTCGCAGCCCTTTCTGTTGAAATCTTTCCATTGTGCTTTCAGACAAAAAAAGAAACAAATAAACAAGCAAATTGTTGAACCGAGACAGGGAAAACAAACCTAAGTGTGAACACAGTTCCATTTTAGTAGCTAAGTGAAACTTGGCCTTAGCCTATACATCAGCAACCACTTACATATTTTCCATCAAAAAGTCATTGAATGAAATGCAAAAGTTGGCAGAATAAATTCTGGCTTCTTCTTTCTAAGCTGAAAGTACTAACCTCTAGAATGTAGGAAAAGTAATCATTCCTTTGTAAATCATTCTGGGTTGCTTTCACTTCTCCTACCAAGATTTTATCTCTACTGCTCCTTGTTTTGTTAATTTGTCATTAACCTACAAAAATGTAATTAACACTGTAATTATGTGTCTGTTCTATTTGCATGGAAAAAAAAGAGAAGTGTCAACACTAGATGTAGAAAACTTATTGGGAGGTGAAAAGCACATGCAGTTGCCTGAAGATCCTGGGATAGGCCCACGCTAAACCCTTTTGGGAGCAGCAGGAGATAGCACGGGAATTGCCACTGTGCTTAGCACCACATTATTCGAATGGGGTAAACCTTTGCTCAGATTCATCAATACTAATAGCACAGATATCCTCCAGTAACAGTACAGTGTTTGCAGGCTTAAACAAACAGATTCATGCTCTCTGACCCAAATCATTGTTCCACTTGCTGGTTTCTGAGCCTAAATAAACAGATTAATGTTCTCTTCCCAGTTAATATTAAAGATTATTGTGCAGGCAAGGGATGGACCAGTCTTCCCCATGGTCACTGATGTTTGCTTGTGGTACACATTGCTGAGAGCTGTGTTCTAATTTCTGTTACCACTTGTTCTTGTGGCTGGCTGGGTTGCTCTGGACTTGCTAGATGAATCCAGTTGCTCTTAGCTCAGAACTCTCCGCTGCACTTCTTGGACTCACAGAGCTCTGGGCTCTGTCACCAAAAGGATCAATATATGTATATGTACACACACACACACACATACACGCGTTAAAATTTATATTTGTGTGTAAACATATGTATTTATTTACATATATTATTTTTTCTGCTAAAACAAAAAAGGTGCTGCTTTCAGCAGAAAGATCTCAACATTGCCTACTTTTCCTTTTTTCCTACAGCAAGATTCCATTCACTGTTCAAAATTTTTACATTAGCAATTAGAGGAACTTGCCACTGGGAAAATGGGCCAACTATACAAATGTTTCATAGTTTATCCAATTTTTATGTTATAATTTAGTTTTAGGAGATCTGGAGTAACAAGATATGAGCATCTTATGGCCATGTCCTTATTCATTTTTAAAAGTCTATTGGATTGTTGTGTTGTATTATGTTTAGATCCATCCACAGTTGTACTATTGACTTTGACAGTAATGTGATCTAGACATTTCCATGGCTGGCCTCAAAGTGCACTATCATTATAGTCTGGATGTGCTTGCATAAGCACTTCTTTCAATTAAGTAGTATGATTATTTTTTCTTCTTTCTTTCTAGGATGCTTGTGTCTAGCCTCAAACTTGTATACCAGGCCCCTCTTCATGAATTCAATTAATGGACTTTTTTAATACTTTCACATACATTCATGAATTTATGCCATCATTAGCTCAATAATAAAAAATAATTAAATATTACATTCATGCATTTATGTTTGCCATCTTCCCTCTAACTTCTAGAAGCTTGTTTTTAACCTAAACGGAGCTRCTTGGATATTTATCTAAAAAGAGGATTTTCTTAAAGTATGAAAATATGAAGTCATTGTAAGCAAAGCTTTTTGTGGGACTAATTCAGACGTTTGTCACACTAGATTTTATACAGAGAACATCACCCTAAAGTAACTAATAGCTGGGCAAAAAAGACACCTCCTGAGAATATGGGTAATTCTCCCCTTTGACCTCAGATTAAAGGTGGAGTTGTAAACCTTGGTCTTCCACATCTTAGAACTCCGCCTGCATCATTCTGCTGCTGGCTCTTCAGCCTGGCCGCACACAAGGATTGCTGCAGGCATCGCTCCCTGCGCTGGGGAATCCAAAGGCACTGCGGTCGCCCGAAGGTGCTGCAGTCCTGTGCTTAAAGTGCTCATTTAGGACTTCCAGGTTCAGTGGATTTATTCATTGCCTGAGTCATAAGACAAACTAGGTCATCTGTACCCAAACTGAATATCCTAATCACTGGACCAATGAATCACCTCTTTTAATTTTCTGGCCCAATGTCTCCGTTCAATTATTTAGAGAATCTCTGACCTTTTCTGCCACAGATGAACATAGCTGGTGATCAGAGCATTTAACTGTAATGAGAGAAACGCAGGTTGAAGCCCTTTTGCTTGATTCAGACCTGCTCTTACTGACCTGCTCTTGACTACTGTGGGATAACCCCTCTCCAGTTTCATTCCCACAAATACTCCTGCCTCCCCCCCTCCGCAAGTCTCCAAGTCATGTCTACATAAAAATATCATTATTTGTTTGGAATGTTTTGTGGGGTGGGAAGACATTTTCCCTTCTTTCCAGTTTCAGTCTCTGTTGAACAGGATCTTGGTTTCCTGCTTAGGATGCTCATTTCTTTATTTGCATTACATTTTCTTTTTTACAGCTTTTCTTTTTAATGGGTAAAATGGAAGAACTGCTTAGGTGCTAAAGAAATACTCTCTTTCCACATAATATTGTTTGAGTTCCTACTTCATATGATGCCTAAATTATATGTGCAAGATAAAAATAATTATTTTTAAGTGTTTTAAAATTCACTTTCCCTAACTGGAAGTATTTTGACATATCGTACATTGCAAAAAATTACTATGCTAATGTTGCTATGCTCAGGAATCTAAAACTCTAGGTAAGGCTCTCAAAATCATGAAATGTTCAAAAATATCTTTTGGTTCCTTTTATTTAATTCTTATATTCTAAATCAGTAGAGTGAACTCAGGTTACATTTTCAAGCTTCTTCTATAACCTCCCTACAAGTCTAGAATTCTATGCTTATTGAAAGAAATGAATTCTGACACTTTCACGTATTGATGTAAACCCAGAAATCTGGGAAAAATTCTCACTAACACTCATATATAATAATATATGAGTGCCCATAATAAAATCATAAGATCTGTATTTCAGAAAGTGATATCCTCTGATGTTCTGTGACTATAAATCAAAATGTCAAAGGGAAGGGCTGATGGTGGCTCATGCTCTGCCCTCATTACAAAGAAATACCCTCTGTTATCAAGGCTTCGTAAAGGTTTGCTGTAAAACAGCTCTGTTGAGGGGTGGCTACAGTTGTGTTTTGGACAGTGAATTGGCATAGCATTAACCTCCATTCATGATATTTTGCCCATGTGGTGCTGTGGCACGCTCAGGAGTGTAAGACTAATTGCTCTCTGAATAAATCTGTCATGACATCACTGGAGCACTTTTTTTTTTCATGTTTACTTTAATTCTGGAAACACTCGAAGGCTAGACAGGTTCTCAGCACAGAATGACAGGGTTGTACTACTTCTAAAATAGCTAAAAGTCTCATCCTGCAGTCTATCCTTATATCCATCCTTACATCCTTATATATATTGAAGGGCTGCTGGACTGGGCATGATCAGACATGCTGTTTATGACAACCTATGGTCCAAGTACCTCTTAAAGTGAGGTTATGGTTCAGCAAATCTTGGAATAGCTACCAGTATTCAGTATATGAGTTAGGTTTTCCTTGTGTACCCAGATCAAAGGCAGGACAGCTGACTTTAATTCAGTCCTACATTATTTTATTCTTGTAACTTACATAACATTTTTTCCCCTGCATTTGACATTCATCACTTTCTCGTTCTGTATTGCTTTACTTTGAATTTTCACGTTTTAGACATTTGGGGGCTTGACTATAATTTAATAAAAGAAGCATATTTTTACCCCAGTGATGCAGTAATGTTTTAGTACAGGATGCAGGGAAAACTGTATTTTATTATCAGTTTTTAAGGTTCAGTGCTGCATGTTCAGTAACAATTAGACTCAGAAGCATATACCAAGGCAGCATTACATCTGTAAGACTTCAGGAAGAAATGCAAGGAAAGGCTCCAGTTCAGGTTCTATCAGCAATGCTAAACCAGTTGCACTGCACTTATAGACCATTTTACACAATAGTAGATGGTTATTCCATCTTTAAACTTAAATGTTAACTATTTCCAAGCTCTGCTTTCTTCCAAGATCCAGTATTAGTGCTTTGATTTTTAAAAATGACGGTCATCCACAGAAACACATGTGGAGCTAACAGCTACTCAGTACTTGTGAATGTCAGTCCTCTGAGAAGCCTTATTTTTGACATCTACATCTGCAAATTTTGATCCTACCCTCCTTGCTGTACTTGATACCAAAGACAAAACTTTCACTGAATTCATTAAGAGCATTGCAGGGTCTTTCAAGGCATCATCAGCCTTTAGGAATAAGAAATGCAGACTTTATTGTATTAAAACTCGGTGATTCTGCCAGTTGACACTTCAAGAGTGGTTAGGTTGGAAAACAAGCCCAAGTGACATTCTGATTTTTTTTTAAATCTAATTGCACACTATCTGAAAAACTTGCCAGTTAGCTCCCTGCCAACTTTTCCATACTGGACATATCATTCCCTTGTTCTGTCAAAATGACAAAAAGTCTGTTGTGGGATTTAGGGTCTGCTAAGTAATTAACGTTATCTCAGCATTAACTGTGTAGAAAATATTATGTTCTTAATCTGCCTGATCTGGACAGTCAAGCTGTGCCCACATGCTGCCCACATCAGGAGCACTGGTTTTGCCAGAAGTAATAAATCCAACAAGAATTGTTTGAAATGTTTCTTTCTAATCCTGTATCTATCTAGCTGTCTACTTACGTATCTAAAGTACCCATCACTATAATGTCATGGTGCCAAACTTTGTAAATTATAGAGCCACCCAATAATTTCAGTCTTCATATCTATTATTTCAAGCTAGATTAATTTCTTCTCCTTTGCCTTTATTTCTTTCAGGAAAATGTGAATAATAGCTGAATAAGAACTACAGGGTTTTACTATATGAAAATAATTCCCTCAAACAAGATGAATTGTGATTTTACTGTTTCATCTTTTCTATTAGCTCCTCTCAGTTGGGAAGAAATTCACAAAAAACAATCTACCTGTTCGTATTCTTTCCTTGCGGAATATCAACAATCATTCCTCATCGCCCCTCAAAAAAAAAAAAAAGACATGAGAAATGCAGCTCATGTAGCATTTTTCACTAGAAATGTTTCTTCAAGCAAGGGGAATTTGTGTGTGAATGGTGTTTTCAAATACAACTTTCACTTTGAAAGAGTTGTCTTCATGAGGGTGAAGACAAATAAATATTCTGATTTCAGCTTGGGTTACTGGGGATTAAATGAGATTATATATGTGTTTTATTTAACAAAAAAGTATTTGAGTGAACAAAGAAGATGTTGGAGGAGGCTTTCTGTGCATTGGTATCAGAAACAAAACTGATTTTTGCAAGTATAAATCTCTCTGCAATTTTATGCAAAATAGCTGTTCACATCTGCTTGCTTTAAGAAGAGCAGTTTGCCTTAAATAAGAGCAATTGTTAACTCTTTTGTAGCCACTTGGACAAACAGCACACAACCACTTCTGAAAACCTAAGACAAATCTACCCCAAAGAACTTCAGATGTGAACGTCATAGGTTCTAGTCCAGACCTGGGATACATACTGAGAGAGCTGGCTCCAATGCCTTTTATCTGGTGAGGATCTAAACTGCAAATTTTATAGTAGACTCATGTGTGTGTGTTTGCATGTCTGTGCATGTGTGCACATGTGCGTGTGTGTGCGTGTGTGCATTTATTATGCAATGAAGGTGAAAGACAACAATATTGTTCAATGCAGGAATGGTATAGGTTATTTGTTATCAAGATGCTACTAACAAGAAAAGAATATTTAGTTGTTATGTTTTCAAAAATAGAAAAATTGTCCATTACCTAGTGAAGGACCTTGTAACTTTTGCATATGTGCCCATTTTTCTGCTCAGAGTTGCGCATACTCATCTTTATGAGCTTAGGGATACCCAGGAAGGGTACCTGAGTGCACAAGAACTCTGGAAGGTGCTTAGGTACTAGTAAAAGAAAAAATATGGAAATTTGTTACACGATATAACAAGCATATTTTAACTTGCTTGTAACTTGTTACATTCAGTAAAAAGTTTGTTTGAGGTTTATATCTGTACAATATGGTAAATGCAGCAGCATGTCATTATTAAGAAAGATCAATAAAGAAAAAATTTAGTAAGGTTTATAAAACTCTGGTGGGGATGGACCTCACTATCCTCACGGCAAGAGTGGCCCCAGCATACTGAAACTGTAATATAAGTGAAGTGAAGTGAAAATAATAGCCTATGGACTGTGGATTGAAATACTGATTAGAAGTAAAAAATGTTGTAGGTAAACACAGGGACTGCAAGATAATAATACTAAGGGCAAGATCCTGACCTTATTCATACTCTATTTTGCCAAGCAAGTGAAACTTGAAGTACACTAGAAGGTTTATGGACTTAAATACCTCCTCTCATACACTCAGTATTGAGTACATATTTACCTGCTTTTCTTAACTGGGCTCTCAAGTTTGTAAAACCCTGTAATAATTATATAAACTTTATTTTAATTATAGTGTTACAAACAGAGCTTTTGGCAGTTCCACTCTATCTTTCCTTAAATGTGGGTTAGGTGATGGTGGTCTCTACAAGGATAAGGAGTCAGATTCTCTCTGGTTCTTTCATGGGGATGGTGACAAAAATTATCCTTGTAGCATTCACACAGGGCTAAGTGCAGTCTCAGTCCCAGCTGTTAGTGTAGCTGTGAGACAATTCTCTTTTTTTAACTCCAAGTTTGCAGATGCTCTACTTGGCAAATGCAGAAACAACCTCACTGGGTGGTTGGCTTCCACTGTCAACAACCCATGGAAGTAAGTCAGCTRCATATGGGAAAATACCTTGCAGAAAGAAAATTATCTCTGGGTTTTGGACTCTAGTAGTTGCTGAATTGTTCTTCACCCCTTCTTAGTAACTTGTGTTTAAAAGGCCCAAAGATCCTAATAAAGGCTCAAAGCTCCTAATAAAGGCAGGTCCTGAAAATACTTGTGGCAAATGTCTATGTTCACTGTGATCTGAACAGAAGTATGAAAACCTAAAAATTTTACATGTTAACCTTCCTTATTTGGCTGTAGATCTGTGTTCTGATATTTGAAGCAGAACAGAGTTTCTCTAATTGTGAGATGTTCACCTTATTTCCACTTTGTCCCATAAATTACATTGCTAAGTGACCCACATGCAAGACACCAAAATACCCAGATCTTTCAGGCATGGAGACCAGAACAGTAGCTAATATATAAGTGGATGTGGCCTTGTGCTTTTGTCCAGTTGAAATCATTCATTCTAAATTAGGCAGGGTCACCCTGCTGGGCACACAATATTAGCCATCTTAGGGTGTTGAAAAACAATGAAAGTATACATTTGCCCTCAACAACAGTCCTACAAGCCACATGGGTCTTGTGTATTATGATGATTATCTTTATCATATTGTTCTTTTTTATTGGTAGAGTTCTTTTTTGTTGATATAAATTACATATCATTATGGCCCAGCCACAAATAATGGCATGACAATACCATCCATGCCACAATGCAGGTTGGCATTCATATATCTCTGTCAGAGCTGTTAAGAGAAAAGACAGGGCATTACAGCTGAGTGCACTTTATGATGGAATGCTCTAATAGAGATTTAATATATTTATCTGCCTTCTGAAACCAGCAGCTATAGCCACTGCAAATGGCTGGCTGGCCACGGTTATTATCTGAGCAATCTAAGTAGTTATGTTTTGAGCTACAGGGTGTTGAAGAGAATAGCTCAGTCTAGACTCAATGCCTACATAATGGTAGATTGCCTTCTCCTTTCTACTTGCTGGTCAAGCCTGGTTGATGATGACTGACTTAATGAGAGTCACCTGGCTCATACCCTAAGGAATAAAGAGGACTGTTTACACGGAAGAACAATATTATGCTCCCTGGGGGAATTTGACTGATTTCATTAGTTTTAGAGCTGTTTAACTCTTTGGACTACTGCGGTACCTGTAGCAAATTGTCAGCTGATAATGGTGTTTGCCAGGGACTGCTGAAATCACTTGTATCTTTTACTTAACAGCAAGTGAGTTATTGCCAAAGATGTGCAATCAGGTATTTATCTCACTGTTACATCCTTCCCCTTTCTTTTTCCTTTGCCTGTTTGTTTTATTCCCGTCAGTGTGTTTAGTTCACATCCAGATTATAACAAATATATCCTCACTGAATGATGTTCAGTGCCCATTGCCGCATGCAATGTCTGTACATGCACATGCAGGACCCTTTTACAAAACTCTCCAGCCCACTTTATGTTTTAAAACCTGCTAATGTATATTCCACAGCCTAAAGTACCAGGTATGTTGCCCTGTTAGGCTCAAAGAAAGTGCTTATTACTCCTTTAAAGGACCCTTCCCCCTTCGCTGTTGTCTTAGAGAAGAGGTCAGGGAGAAGAGGCATCACCTGAACTCAAGGGGCTCCAGTTAGGCTTTCTGGGAGATTTTATGTAAGCCTGACTAAAATGTTTAGCAACACTACTCCGGTTTGCATGGAGCAAAAAAGTCAGTACTCTGTCTACACCATGGGGAGATCAAAGATTTTATAAAGAGCCTGACATAAAGAGGCTAATGTTTGGGTCAAAAATATTTGGAAATAAAGGAAAGAAAAATAAAGTGTCACAGTTATTTTCTCCTTAAACTTAATCTCCTTGCTGAAATAAGCCCAGCCTATAACTGAAGTGTAGTTGAGACCATTCAATACTGAGTAAATAAATATAATTACATCTGCCTGAAATTCTAAAAGTTAAAAGAAATAGCATATAAACCCTTCCCCATCAAAAAAACCCAGTGTATTAAAAAGATAGTCTTTTGACAGAGAAGCTATGTGAGTACTCCTCAAAATATCCTTGTTCTTGATAGGACAGTAGGATTCACTCTGCCTACATGGTCTTAACAAGCCAGACTACATTTTGATAAAACTCCATTGAATTTGATAAATTAACAAAAAAATGAGTTTAACCCAAGACTTTTTTTTTTTCAGGAAAAGGCAGCATTTTAAATTATTATCGTTATTCATTTTGACTTGACTACTTTTTGACTTGCATCCCTATTGAGCTGGACTAAGTTATTTTACCTGCCCTTAGGACTGAATGTGCTTCACCTATATAGTGAAGAGCATTCCAGCTTTTTCACCATTTTGGAGAAAACTACTGTCATTTCTGTGGTTCTGCTCTATCTTACTTGCTTTCACTGATGATCTCCTTTACATAAGGCAGTGTCTCTTCCCCCTGCTATGGGCTATGCCTTTGAAAGTTTTTATTTTTTTTAATTCTCATTTTGTGCATACACTTGGATCAACTCTATGTGAGAAGATCTTGCAGTGAATTCACAACACTGATTCTGTTCTGTTTCCTGATTCTGGATCAGACTTCCCTTGTGATACTGGATAAATCATATAATATCAGTGAAAGTGGTATAAGCTACCTTGTATCTACCACTTCCAGATAGGAACATACCGCTGGACAAAACACAGGTGCATGGATCGCAGGTTGGTAGAGCAGACACTCCTATGTGAGCCCTGGAGCCATAAAATTCATCGTACCCTGGTCTTACGGAATTTATATCAATTTCTTTGTTGCCAGGGTTTTGCTCCTTCACTTGAAAAATACCTCTGTTCTGAAAGTAATTTTAACCCAAACCAGTTTCTCTAGGGTAATGCAATCTTCTGTCCCCATGCTTCCTTTCAGGAAACCATCTTCACAATTAAAATCTTTTTTTGGTCTGACAGACTGGGGAGCTGGGATAATACTGAAGATAGCTATTCTGCTGCTTCGCTCGGGTGTGCCCTTCTGTGAGTGTTCCAGAAAAATGGGAAGAAAGGCAAGTTGCAGTGGATGTGTCTGGAGTAGGCTGCAGCTCTGTCAACACACCAGAGGGCTGCGGCCAATAAAGTGAAAGCTGCAGACCTGAGTTCTTTTCTTAAATGCTGCTGTCAGGTGAATGACTGTATTTATCTCCATGGCTAAAGAAATTAGGTAAAACAATAGTTACCATCATTCTATTCCATTCCTTTAGTCAGTACTTGAATACTGCCCCTTAAATCCCCTTCCAGTGCCAGTTTTTTTCTATGTAAGGGAGGGTAAAGGTTTATAAACACTCCCCAGTGCAGAAGGACCATTTGGTTCACCAGCAGATCCATCTGTTCAGGTGATGCTTTTCCATCCTGCTTGCTCACCCATAGGAGAATGGGGAAAAGATAACCTTTAAGGATACTATTTATTGCCCTCAGTCCAGAAAGAGGCAGAAGTTATGGGAATGATGCCTTGAGATCCCTTATCATGGGTTATAAACCAAGGCTGTCAAAAGACAAAAAAAATGCCTCTTTGACTTGCCAGTTCAGGGTACACATACCAAAAGGTTTTTGTTTTAGTGCTTTCAAATTCAATAATCATTCATTGGCTTGTTTTCCTTCTGCACTGGGGAGGACAGGTAGTCAGAGCAGAGAATACAGATTGTTTCAGTCAGCTCCTGTTCAGCTGACGATAGCCTGATGATAGTATACACAGCTGTATGTAGCCAGTGCCTGCCAGCAGAGGCCTGACCCAGACAATTAACCTTATATTAACGCCCCTAATGGTGATCATCTGTTGCCATATGCCTGCAGCCTGAGCTCTAAGTCAGCAATGAGACCATCCACCCCTCCAGTCATATCTGATTCTTGATCGCAAGCTACTGAGCTTGAGTTGATTTTAAAATGGATAGGGAGTTGATTTTAAAATGTTTATTTTTAACCTATTAATTCTAGGGAAGAATAAATGCTCCTGAGAACAACAGTAGCTGCCTCAGAAAAAACTGTGAAACCCACTTGTCTGGAGTCAAATGATCAAATAGATTATTTTGAACAACTGCTTACACTGTAGTAGCCTTGTGTTTCTCCTTCTCTAGAATCATATTCTACTCTAAAAAAAAGTACAAAGGGTAGCAAAACTCCTTTTGTAGCCTATTTGCTTTCTGAACTGAATCCTTCTACTGCTTCTGTATAGAGTATCGTTACGGTTCTGGGAGTAGGTGTTGAATACAAATGCAACTTGAAAAAACAAGTGTGTGAAGTAATTTTTCATGCACTCAGGTTGTGATATTTAAACATATATGTGTGCTAAGACCAGTATTTGCAGCACCATTGCTGGTGTTAATCCTTGTTTATTTTGCAAGTAAGCTGCCTGGCAGGTGTTACATTTTTATTTCAGATCTGTTGTTTTCTTAGATTTATTTTCTGTATCCTTGTCATCCTAAGCAAGCTCTTTCTTTTTTTTTTTTTTTKCCTCCAGTAGCAACTCAGGCTTGACGATCTACAAGGAGAGCCACAGTGGAAATCTACTATAAAAAAACAGGCTTTCTATGACTTTCATACAATCAGGAAGAAAGTAGTATTGAAGCAAATAGTCAATTAATAAGAAATAGAAGACAAATGGGTATTTTAAAAGGTGTGACTTGCTTCACTATCAAAAATAAAAGGAGCCTTTTTTCTATCTCCAGTATCATATTTCATGTATGATGCTTCCTTGTACCTCTTTTCCTCAGTCTACATGCACACAGTAGATTATCGATTGGACAAGACAAGCCTAATGCCTACAACTTTGCCCATTACTGTAAAATCTAGAGGGACAGAGAGGATATGAGGCTATTATACATTTAAATGGGTTCTTGGATTAGCACAGAGAAGTTTTATTAATGAAGTCCACTTTCAGGCTTGCTGATCGATAGAAATCAGTGTGACTTTCTTGATATCTCTGAAAATTGGGCCTTACAAGAATCATTTCCTATTAGGCTTTGAAAGTATCATAAAGTATGCTTTCAGGAGTTAAAGTAGAGTTAGCTGCCTTCCCTCTCAAACCATAACTTTAAAATCCATAATCATGAAGGCACATAACTTGTAGCATTATCTTAAAATATTTTTTGCTGTCAGACACTTCAAGAGACTGTCAATGAATTATGGTTAAATCCAGTTCTCCCACATAAACCTGGAGTAATTTAGATATTCAAAACAGTAAGACAGTTGAGTTTTACAGGGAAAAATATAGCAACAATACTGGGAGAGGAGAAGGACTAATGCCTCTTTTCCTCTGCACCATTTCACCACTAGTCAAGCCATTGGGAGAAATATTTGCAGCTTCTCTGCTTCTCTTCTGCCCCACATCTATACAAATATACATCCTTCAGCTCCTTGCCAGTGCAAGCATGGGGTCCTGCTCCTGCAAGATGAATAGTGCTCTCACAAAGGTGATCCCACAGTCACAGCCCAAAGCTTATTCCCAGTGTTAAGCCTGGAGCAAGCCCTCCTACTCAGAGGTGAACTTCACCTCTGATGTTTTAGACTGACTTCCTGTTGCATGTTTTTATTTATCTTCTTTATAAAAGACATAATGCACCCTAGGAAATGTGTAGTCATTCATCAAAGCAAATAAACTCTGGAATATGTTGAATGAAAGCCCGAAAGCATCACCAGCAGTACTACTGAATGGAATGAGAAAGCCAAGAGGAAGCTGGTTATACAGCCTGAGATTTTTGTGTGTGTGCAACTATTTTTCTTTTTGACATTTGCTTTATTCCTGGCAAGCATCTTTTACTCAGTTATTTCCCCTGATTTAATGCTGACTTGAGTAAAAACAACACTTTCCAATTTTTTCTTATCCACTATGGACTGGTTTTAACATGAATTTCAAGGCAGTGATTCCAAACCAGCCCCTTTGTTTTAGGCAAGCAGACCTCCCCCTACTTCATGCCCCCAGTCAGTGGGTCTGTCCATCTGGTCAGGGCTTTTGGAAGTTTTCTGTTACATGATTCGAAGGTACCGTGTGGATTGCAGTGCCTGGACAAGATGGGGTGAGTTACAGAATGAGTGACCATCTGTTTCCTTTCTCTGTCAGTTTGCCTTGCAAGGAAAACTTTCTTTAGCATGTTGTTTTTGTATTTAAGCAGCTGGATTGCAGGGACAAAGTGAGGTGTATTTAACAGATGAAGGTACTGAAAAAAATGACACCCTCATCCCAGAGACTGTCATCTGAAGTGCATTCATGGATAAATACCTTGGTTCAAAAATCCACTGCCATCCAAATGTAGACTTCTCACTTGACTTTGACTGCCCACATGGGATAGCATGAGTGAGATCCTGTAAAGCAACTTGCTAGCAAGTCAGGTTTCATCTGAACCTTTACAGGACTTGTTCTAAGGGTACTGCCTGTTGATGCAAATGCATGTGGTCTTTTTTTTCCCAGGGTTTGGGATGTGATCAATAGCCAGATCACTTTCTGTTGTGCTGCTAATGACAGAAATTGGTATACCAGCTGCATGCTAACCTGCTGCACCAATTCAGAATGAATATAGCAATTCATCCTTTGAACCCTTTTTACATAAACTATATTAATTATCAGTGAAACATTGTAAGATATCAGCCCATGTCTTATCCTTCTTTTAGTCCACAGACTCAGAAAATAAACTTAGGAAGATGAATGCAAAAATGTGTTTATGCACCCTCAAACTTGCAAAGCTGAAGCTCATAAAAATCAAGGGTTGCACAAGCTGAAATTTCAACAGTAGTATAAATTTGGCCACAAGGAGCACACTGACTTTTCTGTTTCTTCATGTATGCACTCTAAAGAATTCCTTATTGACCTAAAATAAAACATAAACGATGTATTTAGATGTATGCATCTGTATATGTGCAATATCAAAAAGTTAGAGATGTGGGAAAATTAATGGATTTTGTCTTTTGTGTAATGACATTCTGAAGCACTGTTTATTATTGACTGTCAGTAATTTAATCAGGTGGCTGCTCACAGAACAATGGACAAACCCTTTTTCCATGGAACATGCAATAAACACAGGCAAGTATTTTTCTGTTGGTTCCAGCTCTGTGTAGGATGGTCTCTCTCTTACTTGCTCACACTGTTTCTTGGCCCCAAAACACAACATTTGTCATCTGCTTGGAATTTTTTTCTCCCCAACAGAAAACCAACTTGTTTATGACATATTCTAGGAGTAAAGTTCTGGAGAAAAAACACTGGAGTAACTAAAAGCTCACAAAAGAAATTTTGCTGAGTATTGTAACATTTTTACTGGCTGAATATGTGACATAGGTTTTGGAGCAAGAAAATCATAACAACTTCTTATTATGTTTTCATTAAGTTGCATTAACAGAGTTTTTGCAATGGATAGAAAGTTCCCTCCTCAGGCTTGTTTCTATTAGCAGCCCTCTCTGTCACTAAGGGGCTATTGGGTGAAACAGTGTTTTCTTCAAAATGATCAGCGCAATCACTTTTAGTAACACTCATTCCAGGATTAAACCCATCAGCTTTAGTGAAGGTATTTCCAAGACACAGAAATGCCATATTTAAGAAGACATCCCTGAAAATGCTGCTCTTTGAGTAATGGTCATATTCATCATGTCTGCCGGAAAATTTAGGTTCCTAGGAGCCTGAATTAACCCTTAGGTTGCCTTCCCTGTACATGAACAAATTCTTCTAGTAAATCAATCTGTTTCGTGCAGAATAAGGACCATTGTTTTCACCCTGTGGATACTTTATTGTCACTCAGCTTGTCTTTGCAAGTTCTAAAAACTTAAATGTTGTTTTTCCTCTGTAAGCACAGGAATAACATTTGAAAAATGTCTCCAAAAAAACCATTTTACTTGGCTTTGGTAATTAGACAATTAACAAATATAGACAGTCAGGACAAGTTGGGTTCACATCTCAAATAGGTGTGCTGTTTCATCTAGAAAGTTTTAAGTTACTAAAAGCACCTCATGCAGGCCCATATTTAAAACTTAGAACTCAAAGCAATTCTTTCCATTGCCTTCAGTGAGTTTCAGTTCAAGCCCATATGGAAAATATGCCCCTCTAAATAGAACCATTCCACTTCTGTCATGACATTGTAGTAGTTGCTGTACTTTTTTCAGACATTGTTTGGTAAATCTTGCTATAATATTTCTGTCTAAGTAAGTTCCCATTTTAGTCTAATATTTAGAGAATCTTCTCTTTTTCTATTTGCAATGTATCACATAAACATATATTATGCTAGGATACGGGCTTAAAGGGTCAGCAGTGTTTTAAAAACAGTTGTCAGTCTCAAGTAAAACACCTGGTCTAAAGTCCCGTTTCCCTCCCTTTCTCCCTTCCCCCTCCTTTTTTTGCTAGAATAGTTTCAACATCAGTACCACAAGCATACTACAGTCTCTCTTCCTCTGCCTGTAAAATGCTGCTACATAAGAATATGGTCAGTTAAACTGCTAGACTTTAGAAATAAAAATTGAATTATCTTTCCAACTTGCATCTCCATTTTTGACTGACCTTACATCTAGGAAAATTAAACACACAGCAAATAATGAAGAGGTAGCTTTAAAGAGCTGTAAAAGGATTTACACTATATTAATAAAACTTCAAGGATTGTTTAGAAACCAAAAATTCAATAACTAGAGCTTTATAGCTCTAGAACTGTGATTGGAGCTGTGGTGACCAGCTCAGGAGAGCTTTGCACACTTACAAACAAAGTTTTAAAAATCATGAGCAAAATAGCACTCTCACATGAACAGTTAACATAAAAAAGTCCCACACTGTTTGCCCAGTGAGCTATCAGAAAATTTCACAAGCCAATTTGGATCTCAGAATGAACTGAGCTTCTGAAACAATGCAATTATCTTCAGAAGACCTAATGAGAGAGGTCTCTCAAGTCTCATTCAAACAATTGGTATGTGAACTGAAAAAGGCATATAAGAAGCATAAATTGAGATCTGAGAGAGCAAGCAAGTGTTTTTCTTTCATTCATTGCTGGTTGAGAGGGAAACAGGAAGGAGAACAGGGAGGAGAGGTTGTGAGATCCTAAAATACTTTAACATTTTCGGTACTGGGTTATCAGTGAATAATCTATATTGACTGAGTAAGCAGAGCCTAAGAATTCTAAAACAAAGCTGCTGGAAACTTACCTTCCCATCAAGAATATAAGTCAGTTAGGTCATAAAATATAAAGTGATTGTGACAAGTTATATAGTGAATACTCAGAAGATATTTGGGTTACTTTAGGTGGAGTTTAACATGACAGAAAACATGTTGTTGACCACACAGTGACTATCTTTCCTTTTATCCAAATAGCAAATCATGCTCCAAATAAATTTGTGAAGCAGCAATCTCAGAAATAAGATCAGCATATACAAGTTGTTCAATTGCAAGACAGGTAAAATTTCTACATTACCATAAATGTTTATTAAATCAGGAATTATGAGAATTATTTTTTCTGCATTGAGGAAACTCAGTGCAATGGATCTGCTTCAGTGTTGGTTGGTTTTGGTTATGGTTAAATATGTTGGTTAACCAACCTATTTAAAAATTGGGAAAAGTGTGATGGAAAAATAAGAGCTACCTGTATTTGTTATAAGTAGAAATATCCAGTTTTCCTGAATCTCTTTGTCTCTTCCCTGTCAGATCAGTAAGTACATAGATTCATCAGATTTTCATAAAGATTCATAAGATTTTATCCACAAGATTTTAGTAGTATGTAACCCAGAAATTGAACTCTCCAAGAACATAGTCACATAAGTCATTACGCAAAATGGATAAAATACATTTTGTTAATCTAGGGTGGTGGTATTTACAAGGACAGTTGGTGATGTTTTCTGGTAGGTGTGGGTTCTGAAACCTATCATTTTAATTATGCTGATTCACTTTAGACAGAAGACTTGGAAGAAAGATATATGTATTGCTCAAGATAAGAATAAAATATGCAAGAAAAAGGATCTGTGTGACTGTCAGAGTGTAAATCACACATTAGCTAACAATTTCCTATAAAAATGAAAACAGAGCAGAAGGAAAGAGTTGCATTGTAACAAGGTTTATATTGAAAAAGAGACATTGTGCTGCCATTGGTCAGCTGGCAAGACATATTTTTACTGGTGGAAAAAAAAGGAGGAGGGAAAATTGTAAAGTCTGTTATGTGGATTTTTTTTCTCATCTTTACATGGAAGACAAATAGAGATCTGTTTACTGCATCTGAGGGAAAACAAAGTTATGTCAGTCTTTGTCTCCTTCTTGGTGAATCTTTATTCTGGCAAGTTTTTTAACCACTCCTAATTGTGTTAGAAATATGTTAGCAGAAAAGAAGCAAAGCAAGGTGATTTAAAGAAAAAGCAGATATCTCTCATAGTCAAAGTTTTTCTGCCAGAATCAGTTTAACATCAAAAACAACAGTTAACCACTTTGCTGCCCTATTGACAGAAGATGTATGTCTCCTAAAAGCAGTAGCTACGCCCATAACATGCTTATGATACTCAAAATGTGTCCACACAGTTGCAGCTTTAAAAAAAAAAAAAGATTGTTTGTATTTTTTATTAAATGGCACATTTTCAAAAAGATCATACAGGCTGTTATAATTACTGGCTATCCATTATATTGGCGACACTATGACTTGTGTTAATCTAGAATACATTTTGTTTTATAAAAGTAGTTCAGATACGTTATTTTTGTTAGATTGTGTCTTAACATGTCAAAACCATTACTGATCAATCAGTGATGAATCTGAACTGTATTATGTTAAAACTAATAAAATGAGCTGTAAGTTATGGCTGGAAAATATTCATGTAATGAAATGTAGAATGTCTTTGAACAGGGTAGAGTCATTGGTCACAACTAAAATTCTATAAAAAAAGTGTTTTCTCTATAACAATAGTATTTTAGTCTGGAATAAACTGTAATCTACCTCTCCACAAAGTCTCTCTCTCTCTCCTTCTTTCTCCCCTTCTCCAGTCTTTCATATTTTAGAATAGATAGTATTCCCTATATATGCATCAGTATTACTTAAAGACAGTAACAAGCAGTTAACTTCTCTCTCTTGCACTCTTTTTTTTCATTGTCAGATGTACAATTTGCAGAGGTCTAAAGTCAATCTGAAGATAGAGTTTTGGTGATATAGGAAGATTTTTTTTCAGTTGTGGCTCTATTAGCCTGTACTGAGTGAATTCTTTCTTCTCAGAAACTGGGGAATTGATGGTTAGCATAAGCTTTAAAATTCATTTTGTCTTAACTTGACAGGTGTATAGCTGAATATTAGATACTGTATTCAGTGAGTTCTGCATTATAAATCTATACTGTATTGCAAAAACAGCATATCTTTTTAAGAATTTGAGTATTATTAAATGTCTTCTGGCACTAGTTTATAAAATCTGCTCTCATTCCAGTTACTAGAAGGCTATACAATTTAGGGGAAAAGAAAAAATATGATCAATTCATAGTACTAATATATGACTAGAAGTTTTTTACCTGATCTGTTCTTCAAATCTGACCTGTATTAGCAGTGATTATACCTATGTAAAATAGATAAAGTAGTATAAGACCATTTTTAGAGGACAGTTGTGTATGTTAGCAAATGTTGTTTCAGTCGGAGTACTTGCCCTCCGAAAAGATTTCCTGGCAGAGGCCAAGATTTTCACAGATTTAGTATGGTTTCATGGGTTGCAAGTCTGTGCATAAGATGGAGCAAGTTTAATAATTTCAACATACACAGATGTGTCTTATCAATGTCATAACAGTTGGCTACATATGCCACAAGTATGGCAAAGGGACCATGGCCAAGACAAGCGGGGACTTCCCAGTCCAAACTGCCAGATGTGAAGGGAAGCAGAGGAGGAGCTATCTGAAGAAGTGACATGGCAGCTTGATTTCCAGAAGAGGAGGCAGAGTGCTGAGGAGGAGAATTCACCGGAGAGATTTTTAACACCGATTTCAGAACTAGTTGTGATTTAAAAGGCTAGGACCACTTTTGCCTCCTCCAAAACTTTGTATATATTCAAAAGGGTTCTTAAGAATTTTTTCCTTCCTGAAAAACAAAAGCTTCTCCTTAGCAGTCCACTTGAGGTTAGAGAGAGGCTGGGCTTGAGGATCTGGGTGTCATCTTAGTCACTTAATCACATTGTCATTTAGCTGAAACATTTGCCTTCACCTCTCTGAAGCTTGCCCTTCTGATATGTTTGCAGAGAATGGTCATATTCTCTCCTTAGCCTTAGCTTTGCTAGATTAATTATCACTTCTTGTGAAATAGATTTTCTATTCTCTGGTCATCCCAATAGCCCATTGCAAAGCCAGCTTCAGATGTGAGCCCTTTTGCAGTGAGAATGGCTTACCAGAGGTGAAATTGGAACTGGAATTGGATGTAGAGATGTAGATTGTCTGCTAAAGAACTGGGAAACTGAACTGAAGCTCCAGTGATTCAACGAGAAGAATTACTTATCCTTCACACCTTTTTTTCTTTTGAGTAACTGATGAAATCAGAGACTTGGCGAGTAATAGCTTCCTGCCTGATTGATGTACAGAGTGCTTAGGTGTATAGGGAGCTGAACCCAAGTAAAACAGAATAGGTAAAAGTGACTAAAGAAATTTGGTAAAGGCGTTAGATACAAGAAAACCATTTCTAGCTCAGAAGGTCCCTGAGGCTGGGATGATACAGCCAGAAAGTATTCCCACATTTGTGCCACAGATGTTCACCACTGGCTGCAGCCAAAGATGACTGCAAAGCTAGATCTACTTTTGGTCCAAACTTGTGTGGCAATTCCTATGTTATGATAACCTTCCAAAAGTGGACAGTATGCTTTGTATAGACTTAGGAACTTAAACTTATTTGTGCAAAACCAGCTTGAAAGGAGACAATCAGGACAGTTGGCTGAAGATACATTGTTCTGCCTCAGTTTTCTTATTATTTATGAAAGCAGGAGAGGATTATGTGCACAGGAAAAATTAGTGTTGGATAGTTCCCTGAAACCTGTTAAAGTTTTGACCTGCTTATCCCACATCCTCATGCACTGATTTTTCTGGGCTACCTAAACCAGTTTTAAGAGAATTAATCTCGTGATACATGAGAGAAGAGACTACCTACTACTGGCAATCTACAAAGATGAAAAATGTGGCAAAGAAATATTTTAAGAAATGTGCCCAAGACCTGAGGTACCACCTGTTTTACAGCCATACTAGATCTCGCATCACCTAGGTCTCAGGGCAGTCAGCCTGCTCTTCCCAAACTGCTGCCAAAAGTTTCTGCTTATCCATTTCCTCCATCACCCCTTTTAAGGTTTTACTCATGTATGCAAGTAAGACGTTTCTGTTTGATAGTGATCACAGCAATGGAACATACTGAGGTAACATAGATAGTTACTATACTTTACATAATCCCACAGACATCTCTGGGATGTAATCTGGGGCTTGTTGCTAAAGCTACAGCAACAAACAACAGTTGTAGGAGTAGGGCAGAGGCAGGGACTTGCAGAGTTAGGTGCAAGCGTGTAAGAGAGGAGCTACCCAGTGAGGGAGGAGGTGGAAGCAGAGTTTGCTGTGAGAGAACCTGAATACCCCTGAAAGGAACTGGATCCAGCCTCCTCCACCCATTCCCAATCTAGAAACAAAATGAACGCAGGTTTGGCAGGCTGCAACCCATTAATTAATTACAATTGTAATTAAAGGCATATGTGGAGAATGCTCAGCTGGGGAGTCTTAAAATCTGTAAATTATGATTGTATTTGACCTCTGATGAGTCAGATATTTGATATGAGATATCAGTCATATATTCCTTTTATAATATAAATTGATCTTCCTGAATATTCTATTGGTTAGAATCTGTTGCTGAAAGGGAGATTTTTAAAGTTAATCATGCTTTATTCTATCTTCTTTTCTTACCAGTGTATTTGTTGTTAAAATGTGTACTTTTGTTTATTCTTTTATATAATAAAATAAATGGACTAGTTAGAGATCTTGGGAATACAGTTTTTTTGTACAAAACATGGGAGCATTACTTAAAAAAACAACTAGTTTCTAATCTGACCTATTTCAAAGGAAAGCCATCCTTACTGGAAAAAAAGATTGTAAATATTTATGTAAATATTGTTATTCTTTACAGTTGTTCAACTAAAATAAAATTACATTAATACTTCATGAAATCCTCATAATAATTTGAATTTCCCAGTACTTAGCCTGAATAAGAGTTGCAAAATTCAGTTAGTGTCAGAGTCAGATAATTCCACTTTTATAGAAGATTATTCCTAATACACTTATTGGTTCATTGATATTTAATGGTAAAATGTGAGGGAAGGTGATTTGGGTAGGTTTGCAGTTAACAAGGCTTACTGTAAACACTTCACCTTTTTTTTTCCTCCTTCCCTGCTTCTCATTCTAAATTAAATATTATATCAATTCCTGCTTCAAGCTCTTCACAGGGCTTTACCCTGTTTTCCATTTGAAAAATGACATTTCAATAGGTAGACCTAGAATTCCTGTACTGCCAAAATTACCACTCTTCCACTCACTGAGTCCTGTTAATGGAATCTCTCTCCACTTCCATTACTCAGACCAGCAACAATCAATGAGCAGAAAAGAAACTTCACAAAGGAGGCAAAATCTGAGCAAATTTTTAACTCTAGAAAGAGACTCATTTGGTTATGAAAAAAAAAGAAAAAAAATTTTTTTTCATAGCATTGTGTTTCAGTTGCTACTATGAAACTTTCTTTTCCTCTTCCGCTCATGGTAAATAATAACCGGTCGAGTTTTTAGTTAAAGGACAGAGAGACATGAGGTAATGATTAAGAATAACAAGCTACAGAAAGATTATTGCTGAAAACTAGAACTTAAGTGAAAAGTAAGGCAATAAATGGCCCACAATTTAAAGTATGAAAATAAAAAACAAAAGGACAAGGAAACCTTGAAATGGAAAAACAAAGGTAAAGACACTGAGAAGAGGACAGTGATGAACTTCAATAAAAATGGTACCTTTCATGGAATTGTCTTTAAATATATTTTTACCTATTTGTTAAAGTGATTTTTTTTTTTATTCTGCCACCAGAAGCTTCAGTTTATTCATTTACTCCATCACCTCTTTTAAGGTCTTGCTCAGGTATGTGAGTAAGACATTTCTGTTTGATAGTGATCACAGCAGTGGAACATACTGAAGTAACATAGTATACATTACATATTACAGTTACTATACAATACATACTATACATTGCATATAATCCCACAGACATCTCTAGGATGTAATCTGGGGCTTGTTGCTAAAGCTACAGCAACAAACAGCAGTTTTTCACTGAAAAAACATCTCTGTTTTCAAATTTTGGATTTGAATCTATATATACCCTAAGGCACTGCTGAATCTAAAGGCTTCTCTAAAGGCTCTCTAACCTTTTGAAAACCGAAGTTTAGTAGAGGGATACCTGACAGTGTGAAGACATGCATAAGAAATATTTTAATTGTTTCTTTGTAATTTAATTCCATAGGAACATTTGAAACCCAAACTCTTAAGGTTAAATGGGTATCTAAACAAAAGTGATCCAATTTCCCTCAGAGGGTGATCACAAACTGATCATGTTTGCTGTTAATGGGAATCATATGATAAGACATATTGAACCATCTTTACTTAGAAACCATTCTAAGGATTAAAAAACTTAAAATTAGACAAGAAGATTTTACAATTAAGCCTCAGTTTTTGTGCATGTTTCTGGATTCAGTTTTATCTATGTCCTTATTACAGAGGTTTGCATTAAAAAATTGAGGCATGATGAAATTTCACAAAAATCAAAACTTAAGCCTGACAAGCGTCTCATAATTTAAATAAATGCTATCTTTGAATTGTGCTGAAAACTTTKTTTGTATATTAGTGATTTGGATTTTTGTCTGGAAAGATTTTTTGGAGAGCTTTCTATTTCAAATGTGTAAATATCTATGGTAGCATTGTTTACTTTGATACTGTTTCAGTACAAATACCAAGTACTAAAATGATAGAGATGTCAATCTGCAACAAGCACCTAAACTTTTACTTAAAAATCTGAAAAAGTCTCAGTAGTAGCCCTCAGCAAAACCTTGAATCAAAACAACTTGAATGCTGAGATATTTAAAACCTTGACACACATCTACCCGCATAAGAGATGAAGAGAGAGGGAAGCCCAACTCCAAATTAAAGATACTGCTATTAATTCGATTTATACACTGCTTTAGCAAAACTCCTCATCAAATGAAGGGTATTCAGAGATGCTGACCTTCTAGGGTAGATGCTGAAGTCCTACATCAACGCTCTCCGTTTCTCCAGCTTTCCCTCACTGCTCCCTTGCAGAACACGCGGTCTCATTCTGCACAGTTGCCATGTCATCTCTGCATCCCCAGCTCCCACTGCCTTTCTTGCTCACATGCCCTAATCTAGTCACCCTACCTTCCCTTCCCTCCTATATCCCTCTGCTATTTAGAGGCATATGAGTTGTGGTATGGTTGCATTTATGGACATGCTGCTTGGCTTGCTGGTTACTGCCTCTAGAAACAGCTGAGTTCTCCTGCCCTCAGTAACACACCACCTTAGGCTTCTTTTTTGTATACTGTCACTGATTTTGATAAAGCATGTTGTAACTTTCAATCTTTCAGATATCTACTCTTTTATATTATACGACAGATGGGTCAAAAATTCAAAAGTGGCTAGAGGGGAATAGCAGGCAGGCAGGCAGTATGCTCGTTCTTGTTCCCTGAAGAAATCAAGTGACAAAAAATGAAAATTTGGAAGTGAAGAGTTTCAAATAAGCAAGAGATTAGACAAGCATTTTAAGTTCTTAGAGACAACCCGCTCACATGGAACAGTTTCACAACTGTGTACTGTACAACCGCAATGTGTGTGATATTTTGTATGTATCTATTTTCAAAACTTCAAGGCTTCTATTTATGACAGTACCTGAGCCTTGCAATCTTCAGTGCATTTATTCTTACAATAACATTAGGTGGGAAAGTTTGTTATTTTTACCCATTGCTTAAAGGCTTTTATTTGGGCACAACTTGGCCCTTAATATCATCATGATATGTATATAACATATATATATCTTAACCTATTGATCCTGTGAATATATATGTGTCAAAATCTTCCCTCCTTTCTGTGCAGTTCTAAGACTTTAACTGGATGTGACTGACTATACAAAAATATGTCCTATGTAGTTTAAGGTAATATAAATTTATTTATAGTTTGGTACTTTAGCTGTATTCTTCATGTGATTTTCAGACCAATGTCGTTTAAAACTAATTTAAGACTAAAATACATGATCTGACTCAGTAGAAGTTTTAAATGTTTCCTGCACTCTTCTTTCCTACATAGTATAGTCTGCAGTCTTTCTTAAAATTAGAGTTGTAGAGCATTTTTTGATTTTAATTGTAACCATTTTCCATAGAAATAATAAAATAGGATTGCTTCTTTTTCTCAGAATTTTCAGAAATATAATATGACAGTTTTATTACCCAATTTTTGAGCATCTTGAAGTTTTCAATAACCAACAGGAAAACCATTACAAGAGTCTGGTCAAGGAAATCTCCAGTTTTTGTAAGTCAAAACCTTGAGTGGATTTGTAGAGTATTATTTATTCACTTAGCAACTCTCACATATATATTCATGTAAAAATAAAATGTAGTGTTTTAGAGTCAAGTGCAACTCAGTTTTCCCATCAAAGATGGGGGGGGGCTTGTTTTTAGTTACCTTTTCCAGTACTAAACACTCTGTCCCTATGCCTCTGTGTGGTACTGCAGCAGAGTGAAGTCAAACGCTTAGAAACACAATGTCATTGTTGTTCTCCCTTCAGTGCACATTTCTGCTTTAGAGGTCACATTCTTAAATCAATTTAAATGATATGAAACCAAAGTCATGTAGTTAATTCTGGATCTGCATATCTGCAAGAAAACTCTTATTAAAATACATGACAGTTCAATCAATTGTCACAAATCCATTTAAGAAATACATAATTTTATATGTGCACTTTTAAGGGTTGGATCATCTGAGAAACATTGTTTGTACCTTCAACTGCTTGGCTTCATGCAAGGGACAGTTGGCAGCTTGCAAGACAGGAGCACAGAATTTATTATGGCACGCATTTGTTACACAGTGTCTGTTCTGTTCCAGACATTTAAGAAAGGAATCTTTATAACTGAGCCCATACATTCACATTGTATCATTCCTTTGCTCTGTATCAAGTTCATTTTATAATAAAAGTTATGCCCAGATAAACAATTCAGTTTCTAAAGAGTTAATATTATGAAACAAAACCAAATATTATTACTTTAATGATCATTTAACTGAAACTCTTAAAATTCAGAACAAAAGCAATGCTTTGTTCTATTGAAAAACGTTGATTGAACTAGATTATTTTTCAAACCAGCTCAAGCTTTGCAAATCCAACTGTTTGAGTTCAGATTTGCTACAAAATAGAGAAATGCATTATAAAGTAATACCCCTAAAATCAGGCAACACAAAACACCTTCTTGAGAAGATTGTGCCTCCTGCCTACTGGACTACATGGATGAACTGATAGTCTTTGAAAGCAGGTAAGAAGTGAAAGCTTAGTACGGCTGAGATAACAAGTTGGGGAGTGCGTTGTTTGTCTACTGGCGCCAAGCAGTGTTCTTAAGATTAGAGGTCCTAAATCTTTCATTCATGGCATTACAAACTGACCATCATAATCCATTCATTAAAGCCATACCAAAGAAAGGGATAAGAAACAAAACAGTCATATTTAAAAAGCACAAAACCTTAAAATGACAATTTAAGTGTTTAAATGTGCACAAAGTCATATTAAGCAAATCTTAGGATGTTTTGGACTAGAAAGACTTTTGCAAGTTAGAATCACTTTGTAAATGACCACCTCTCTCTCGCTCTCTCTTTCCCTCCCACAATACACACACCATAACAAAAGGGATTAGATAGGAAATCTAAAGTGATTCCACTTTAAAAGCATGGTTAAACTGAAGGTAACTGAGAGTCAGTGTCAGGGCATGTCAACTCTTGCTTTTGAAATTGGTCCTTATAAATGAATTGATCCTTGATTTCCCATCTTCTATTATGAAATAGTAGTACTTGAGAGGAGGAAAAGTTCTCAGAAATCTAAGATCATATAAACTACGCCATTTTTTGCTATATTCACTAGACTTTTACTTTATTGGAATGATCCTGCAAATCAAATGAAAATGGATCCTCTTCTTCACCCCAGTAAGGGGGAACATGCCTGCTGCCAAAATAGACTTTTGCCTAAATGTTTACCTACAGCTGTGGATAAGCTTTTCCAAGGAAACTAGAGACATGTCTTTACAGACTGGTCTGTGAGGGGTACTCTGGGGCTATTCTCAGTACCAATATTCTTCTCTGTCTAAACAGCTAACCCAGACTAATGGGTCCTCCCACGGCATTAGGCATTCTGCAGAGAAAACGCAGTCTTGCCTGCCTGCACTACAGCAGGAGCGTGGCAATGGGGTGTTCACTACACATTCCTGGGCAGTTTACAGAGATTTCCTGAGAGCTCCCTATATGAACCAACATCAGACTGGCTATGCAGACAGCCAGTTATCCCTAGATCAGCTTTTTGGGAATTGTGTAATTACAACCTATGTGAAATTCGCGTTCAGCTCCCAGGGAAAATTTGGGGGACTGGGTATTAATGGTGTCAGTCTTTGAAAATTCCGGCCTGAACCTTCATGAAGTTTTGAAAGTTGAACATAATTTACAAAGAGGTTTGCCCTAGAAATAGTGTTAATAATAACTTAGTGTTGGTACTAACCAAAACTCTGTTACGAACAGCTCTACTTCCCAGTATCAGCTGAACAAGAAACTATGATACTATAATTCTGTATGAAAGAGATTTCAGCTGTTCCACAGATCAGGAAGGACTGCGATCCCTGCAAGAATTGCTGATGAAATGGTTCTTATGCTGGACAGTAATAGAGTAACTGAGTGAAGTGCAGTCGCCTGGCAGCATAGTTTCATCATCTTTCTTAGTTCCTTATGTCCTACCCTTTAGAGGTCAGATTTCTAACTCTTTTAAATGTCCATCTAATTCATTCTGGGTTCATTTATCCATGACAGCAACTGTTCCATAACTGGAAAGAAACAAACCAGAATTAAATATTTAGATTCTTGATTCTGCTGTATGTTATCAAAAATCCATGCAAGTCAATAGGAAGATTTTCAGTGCGGATGGTTGCTGCTGGCTCAGAACTATAGGTATTTAGGAACTTTTTGACAAAATCAGGCTGCCTAAGAATACATATAAGATTTTCTGAAAATGGATTGTTTCATTAAATTTGGGATAGAGAATTATGATAATGACAAAACATTCTGTTTTGTTACTTTGAAAATAAGAAATGGAGTTCTTTTGGTTTTGGATAGCTTTCAATTTGAAACTATGCTAATTCCAGTAATTAGCTATTAAAGAAAAATGAAAATGAATGTTTTGATTAATTAGAACTAAAATATTTTTCAGCTATTTTGCCTGGGAAAACCTCTGAGATTTTGAGAACCTAGCAGGACTTGGTTATTAAAGATAGTTCTGCTGTCTATAGACCATACCTAAATAAAATTCCAAAAATCAAATTAGCAGACCATCAAGACCATCAAGAATTAATATTTCGGCAACAATCTTTTATAAATTCTATTAGAAAAGGCTACAGCCCCCAAACCAGCTCAGTACGAGCTCATACTGTATAATTGTGCATATTCTTAGAGATTTTTCACTTCTAGCTTTTTTATAAACTGAACCACTGTCTTAAAAGATTTCAGACTAATGATCTGACCAGCTTTAGTGATTTCTAAACATCATAATAGCTAAAAGTTATTATGCAATTATCCTGTTACTCAGTCAAAGTAAATATGGAAGGAGACCCAGGAGAAGAATAGCATAAGAAGAATAGACACCTATTTACAAGCTTATACCTTTTCCTTTGATTCGTTCGATCTTTTTTTGGATATACAAGCAGTGTTGCCAGATCCAAGGACAAGATGGATGGACAGATATCGCGTATGTATAGGTGATAGCCACATGATAAATTGTGGAACCATTCCATTTATTTACATTCACCTTTGACCATCTCACCTGCCCTTTGCCCACCAATTCATCTTCCCCAAGATGACTTATAAAATTCTGATTCTGTGAAAAGTTTCAGTCCATTCTGTCCCGTTTCCCATTCTTTGTTTCTCCTCTTATTCTTCCAACAACATGAGAGAAAATTGTCACAGCCTGACAAAAAGAATTATGTAATACTGAAATTGTGACAAAAAAAGTCCAAAACCCCCACAAATCTGAAATAAATGTCTCTGGTTCTTGACTGTTAGGAACTATCTATGGAGGATCTAGAGTCTGTTTTTTCTGTTTTGTTTTCCCCCAGTATCAGCAAAGTTGAACAAAATTTTCATTGGTAACTTCTACTTACAAAGAACTTATTCTTTGGTAGGACACAATTTTTGTTGCCATGTCTTACAAGCCACCATACTGTAATTAGTTTGAAGCAAAAATGGCAGGCCAGTCTCTAGCTGAAGGGCAGAGCTAAAGGGCAGAGCTTTTGTCCTTATCTTTGCAGAAGTCAAGCAACTGGACCAAAGAAAATTCTTTTTTTTTTGCTGCTCTTCTATTTTACCACTTTCTGTGTCAAGCTATAAAATTGTACGAGGCCTAATAATTTTTCAATTGCAGAAGAATTAAAAAAATATATATGCTCAGCTGACCAGAGATAAAAATGACTTGATTTTTCTGGTGTAATGAAACAAAAAATGGAGTTAGACAAATAATTTCAGGAAATCTGAAAAAACCTCCATTCTTTACTATGGAAGATCTTTTTAAAGATGATTTAAAATGAAGGTGGATAAATTGACCTTAATTTATACAACCTTAAAGATTACTGGTTCCAGAGCTAGTCATGCTGTCTCCCTCGATAGCCAAAGGAGAGGGAAAGAGAAATCTAGGGGAAAACATATTTCAGCCATTTTAGGCTTCTAATTTAAAACAATTAAAAATAACAACAAAGAAAACCAGAAAAACAAAATGCTTGTATTTATACAGTTGGAGCTTGTTGTAGTTTTCCTTCTATCTTACCCTTTTTGGGCAGAATTTTCAAGAGCAGGAACAAGTCACACAGTTGTCCAGTGCTACTGATATTCATCTGAAAGATCATGGAAAGTGTTGGCTATGACTAACTGACCACAGGATCTGAAATATGAAGTTAATACCATCCTTTATATCTCAATGATTTAATTTGATAATAAATGCAAAATAAATGGTTTGGTAGCTCATTCTTGTTAGTGAGTATTGTAGGTAGCAAGATACTCCAGGAGAGGTTTCTTCTAGAAGCCCCATATTTCTTTTTAGGCTGAGGTCTGTGAGTTTCCAGGATCATTTTTGGTGGCCTATAGCAAATAGAGGTATAGAGCCTCTGGTCCAATGGCTGTTGCAAGCTAAAGACTTATTTCATACGCCTGGTGACTAAATTATCATTTTTTTGAAATATTATTAGATGATATCAGTTATGACCTCACAAATGCCCAAAAGGTGTTTGAAAACTTTAGCATGGATAAATTTTCTTGCTCTTGAATGCATCTTGGAATATTACACTATTATTTCTAAAGAAAAATATGTCAAATCTGTAGATTTCTGAGATAAAAATACAGTCAGTAAAATTTGCCATAAAATTATGTTTGTAGAACAGGAAAACTTATGTATTTTAATCTAACCCATTAATATTTTAATAAAAGCTTTCATAAGTCATGAAAGATTTATGGTTTGTCTCCAGTGAAAATTTTTTTCAGTAATATTGTGGTCTATACAACTTGGCCGCCCTTATTAAGAATAAGAGTGAATATTTTTGTGTTTGTTTAGGTAAGCAGCTTTGGAAGTGATAGAGGCTGAGCAGAAAAAAGCAACATATCCTTGTGCAAGAAGAGCTGATTTACACAAGGTCTTACATTGATAAAAATATACATGACCAATAAATTCACAGAGCCAGTAGCTCACACCAGTTGAATTTACTTATGAAGATACATCATGTAAGAATATTCCTTCTTACAAACTTGCTGGAAAAGCTGGCAGGGGGGGCGCTCAATGCTTAGTATGGTTTAACTTTACTCCTGTTTAGTCCCACGGAAAAGCTCATGCTAATTTAGACGCTCATTTTAAACAATTAAAAATGAAAAACTCCAAGCAGAGTAACTCAGTGTTATTCAAATTCAAGCAGGAACTGAGCTGAATAGAGCTGGCTGTTCTACTGAGGCCTTGGAAAATAAAAGCAACATATTGAAATTTCAGCTGAAACACTGCAGATTGTCTTCACTACCACTTTGAGGCAAGAAAGAAACACTCGTTTTACATCATTCCTTCTATGTGCACGTGTTCTCATTCACACAGGCAGAAGGGCACCTCTGTCAGAGATGGCAAACCTTTGCATTTTGCACATGGCTGTTCCACGTATGGGAGCAAACAGACTCCTCAAATATGTAAAGCATCCTTGTAGCATTCAGAGTCCCTAGGTTGGATGACAGCTACAAAGACAGTGGGCATGCCACTACTGTGTTTCCCTTTTGCAGGTGCTTACTCCACATCTACAAATAAATCAATGGAGAAAAGCTTGTGAAGCTCTGCTGAACAGAACCAATCCACAAACAGTCTCGAGATGCAGAACCAGGAGTGCTGGGATGGCTGCAGAGTCTCCGAGTGCAGTGCCAGCAGTCACGTTACCAGTGCACTAGGTTTGCGCTAGACTCATCCAAAATTAAACAGGTTGAGATGCCATAGCTTGTGTTAAACGTATTCTAGCTAAACTTGAAATAGGTTTTCTTTTCTCTGTGAACTGGGCACAAAGGAGACTTGTCATATGAGATCCAAGAGGTTACAGTAAGAACTGACCTGTCTCAAAGGCAAAAATAGAAAATGTTTTCCTGAAAAAAAACTATTTTATACTTCAAGTAGTCTTGGGTTTGAACTAACTGATGGGACATTTAAGATATAGCAATAATCCAAAGACTGGGTTGAGGCTGCATAGCGGTCAATATACTAAGATGTGTAAGATAGCTCACTTTATCAGGTGAAGGAAATCAGGATTTTGAGACTTCTGCACCTCCCATTCATTTAGAAGATGCCGTGAGTTCTTCAGATTCCCCTCAGGCAAGCAGCACAGAYTGACAAGAAGAGACACTTCTTTCTTGTGTTTCACCTTTTTCCCACATTGCTGAGAAGAAACATCTTTGAATAAGATCTAAAATATAGGACTGATGCTTTTTATTTCTTCTCTCCAGCAAGTAGCCAGATTCAGAGCTATGGGCCCATCAGAATGTGCAGCTGGGAAAAATGGAGCAGCCACAACAGCAATTAAGTGCATGTACAATTATAAATGCCTAAAACATAAAACTAGTGTTGCTTTTTTTCCCTCCCCAGGCACTTCACAGTAAAAGTACCTTACTCAGTTTGTAACATACTATTTTAAATGCAATAGTGCATCCTCAGCTACACCAAAGAACTATTTATTTATATTGGCAAGAAACAGAAAGGTGAAGCCAACACTCAAACATTTCTTTTAAATATTTGTCTTAAAACCTGCCTTTTTAGGAAACAAACAACAACATTTTTATTCAGGTGCATCCCAGGCATTCAAACAAACAACAGTCCCAGCTTTTATCACAGTCGATAGCATTTCTAGGAAAGCCTGAAAGAGGTATGAGCAAAACTGGCTGGAGCTGCCCATGGAGGGGGCAGAGCCCCTGGTGCCAGTGCGGCCAGAGGGAGCCGGGGGGCCGAGGGGGGATCTGGGCTGGGTGGGGAGGGGGTGGCACCGCCCTCCCCGGGCAGCCGCTGCCCCCCTTGCCTGGCCCTGGCCCTGGCCCTGCCCTGCAGAAATCAGCCCGTCCGTCCAGCACGTAGGAAAACAAAGCTGCTGAGCCATGGCTTTTTCACTGTCCCACAGACTAAGCAAATGCCTGCTTTTGCTTGTGCCGACAGTGCAAACATAACATCAGGCCGCATCCTTGTCTGGGTTAAATATGTATAATTCCATAAATCAATGCAAAATCACTGATTATAAACCAGAACCTTACACACCATGTCAGCAATTTTACTATTCCAGCTCTTCATAAAAAATACGAGTCTCATAGCAAAAATTCAGAGCCTTCCCAGTTATAAACCGCAGTCCCAGTTAGAATACCCTTATTTAGGTGAAGTGCTAAGTTTTTGAACAGCTTTGTTTATAGCAGACGTTTTAAAAATAAAGTCCACATCACAAATGTACATTTAGATGATGTGACTGATCAGCTGCATGCGTGATAGACTGATCTCTTTTCATTAATTAATATTCATCATTAATGTATATTTTTCTCTGTATTTATCTGCTTGCTTTCTCTCCATTTGTAAGCATGAAGACATGCACAAGTGAAAATTCAGTCTTAAGCTTTTGGGAAATGGCCCCAGCCCCCCAAAGCTGACACTATTTTGTGCAGGAGGAGTTTTAACATGTGCAAGTATTATGCTGAGAGAAGTCCTAAGTAGTTTAGAGTTGCTAGCACTGTGAATATCATTGTGTGAGTTAATTTGAATATTTATATATAATCAGTGCACTTCTGCTCAAGTAACAGTATTTTTAAAACCTGGTAAATACATTAATAAAATGATTAAGCATAGGAAACAATAAATTTATTAGTGTACTTCCTGATAAAACAAAGATTTTTGGTTTAGTTTTCACTAAAGAATGTAGTTTTGTCTTTCAAAAAATTTTCCCCCACCCAAACAAAGGAAGTCATAGGCTAAAAAACAGACATGGGATCAAAACTGACTGAAAATTTATTATCTCACACCTGGAGGAATTGTTCCCTCTAGATTATACAGAGGGTGAACTGGAGAAGCAAGGTGAAGACATTTCTGGTACTTTTTTTTGCATTGTACAAGCAAATTAAAAATGAGAGTACTAATTTGCAAATACACAGTAGGTGCTTGGAAATAATATTGCTGTACAGTTTTAAATTGTGTCTGAAAATGAAGTGATCTGTGTGAGTCAAAATGAATGATTTAGCTAATTATAAAACCAGATCGCACTGCTATGTCTGGAGCAGGGATTTATCATTATTTCCAGAGTTTCCCAACGGTTATCATTACTTCCAATACAGAAGGATATATATTTCATTCATGGTCTTTCCCTCTAGCTGCAAATCAGTCTCTAGCCAAACTGAACTGTGTGTATAAATGAGTGAATAATTTAACAAACATTTCAGATTTTGAGCTGTTAGATTCTCCGCGACCTTGCATCAGCTCTCCTGGAAAGATAAGTGCAACTAACCTTTATAAACAAGAGAGTTCCCTTTCACATTGCTTCATGTTAGTCTTTTCCAGCTGCCTCACCACGGCAAGTAGCTGGTCTTACACTTGCTGGAAATATTCTGGGAGACTGCCAGTACCTTCGTGCAGTGTTAGAACAGTTTTTTTGACAGGTTATCCCGACTTTCCGGGAACAAGCTTTCCCTCTGGCTGAGCAGAAGAAATGCTATCCCTTTAAATGTTGGGCAAGGTTGAAGGTATCAATTGTTATTTTGCCTTCTCTTATATTAATGGGTGAACATGGCTGGATCAGACATTTAGCTACTGTTGGTTGTTTTCAGGATCTTCACTTAGTCTTTGTAGCTTTTATTCCTGATAAGGCTATGAGTTTGGAGAAGATCTAATTAAAAAGCCCATCTTTAGGATGCCGTTAAAATACATAAGTTGCTTTCCAGTCTAGTCATTTGGGAGAAGGCCCGTTTCCTTCTGCCCGAGGCAATTGGTGACATTCATCAGTTCAGAGTGCCAGGTCTGGGCAGGTGGCAGCACTCATGGCACAACAGCTGAGCATGAGCTGACTCGGGCTCTACGCAAAATGGCCAGGGTTAAGAGAAGCACAACTAGATTAAGGCAAAGGCATTTTAACTTGTGCTTAGACCCCCAGCTCCTTGAATCATTTTATCCTCCCATAATCTCAGCTTGCAACAAAAACAAAAGAGGGCTAGATGACAGCTATTGCAAAGGAAAGCTTGAAAACAGAAATGAGAGAGTATGAGGCAGGAGCAAACAGTGCCTGAGTCTACAGGCAGCCCAATACCCCAGTGCAAAAGAAATGATTACTCATTTATTTCATGAAAATGGTAAAACCAAGGCCCGTTGTTTCTCATGGGAGATAAAACTGAATCACCAGCACCATCCTGCAAGAGAGCTGTGTGGTGAAGATGTAGCACAGGCTCTTCTTCACCCCATGGGAGCTTYGGAGAGTGCAAATGGGAACATCCCCAGTTTGTCCCTTGGGAACAAGGAGACTGGGTTGCTGCTCCCTGGGAAGTGCTGATGCTCTTTAGACAACAAGAAGAAGGATACATCAGAGTGTGACACTCAGAGCGAGGCGGAGGCACTACTTGAGTCTGAGACTTTGCTGACTCCAAAGCAGTGAAAAGAGCTGGTGGTCCCACCAGTGCTGCTCCAAAGCAAGGGGGCAACGCTGCACAGAGCTTCTTCACCTCCTTGTTCTTAGAGCCTGTTCCCAACCAAACGCAGTCAAAGACTGGCACATACTGCAGACTACACAGTTTTCATGAAACTACAAACAATCCTGTTAAGGGCAATTTGTACCCAACAGTACCACGTTCTGCTCCTGTTTAATCATTTGTGACTGAAAATAGTTTGGAGGGAATTGTTTTTGTTTTTTTAATTAAAGCCACTTGTAGCATAAGGTAGAAAACACACTTCTCATGCATTTAAATAGCATAACTCCATTGAATCACACAAAACAGAACAATGCACTTATGTGAACGTTGGCAATGAGCCTCAGTCTTTAGTTTCATTGCCGGGAGAGAGCTCCCAGAAAGCCTAAATTTCTGTCAGCAGTAAGGCAGAGAAAAAATGTCAACAACAGCAGACTTGTAAATCAGTACATTAGATATATGTAGCTACTGTGTATGCTTACACCGTTAAAGTAAGGCAGCTCAAAACCAAACTGGCCAGCCACCCACACTGACCAGTCCCAGGGCTCCTGGAAGAGGCCACCCCCGCCTGAGCTGCAGAGCACAGAGCAGGGGGCACCAGAGCCACTGGTTGACTCAAAACAATTTGGACAGATTGAGCATGGGCTGTTTATTAAGCAAATACTGAGAGCTCTGTTCTTCTGAGCATGAACACAGCAAAGAGATCCAACAACACATGTGACTGTGGGACCATCCAGTTTATGTCAGTTAAGTTCCAAAAAGCATCCAGAGTAGGACCTTGGCCTTGACCTTGAGGATGCTGCTGAGGAATCGAGGAAAACTAGTGGGGAAAAAATTGCCAGCTAGCTTCCTGCTTTGCAAAGTGATTAACGCATCCATTGAAATTATAAATACAGCATGACTATGGGAAACTATGAAAATCTCCATAACTTTTTAAAGTTCTTCTATCTTCTGTATTTCAGACATGTAAGCATGTTCCAGTGAACTGCAGATATCCCTCTAGGAAATTGTCAATAAAATGACAAAAGACATATGTTTCTTAGTTATCTTTCAAATGCCTCTAAAGATTGATGGGTGGAAAATATTCAGCCAAATTCCAAGCTTCTGTACCAGTGCATTAAGTGTTTGGTCTGAAAATTTTTACACTGGTATATTCAAAGCATTTCCTGGAAGGCACAACAAAAGCGGTCAGCAACTGAACAGCTGTGGTGACTACCCTAACCCGGCTTTCACTTTTGCAGTAGTACTTTCTTGTTAGTTGACTGGATCAACTAACCAGCACAGGGATGCTCATGCTTCTGTTGTCTTTGTAAGGGTTTCACTAACCTGAATGTCAGGCACCTCTTCCAAACAACACATTTACATACACACAGAATAGCATATAACAGTCACTGAGCCAAGCTCCTCATGTGTGTTTTAAATAATATTTAGATGAGTTATTTATAAATTATTTTGTGCATATTTGAAAGGTTCCAGAGGCTTTCAGGAAAGAGAATGTGGGTGGGATGGAAATTAACATGCAAGAGATTTATCATTTATGCCTTTGCAAGAGGCTGAGGAGCAGAAAATCAGACTTTTTCATCTCTTTTAGAGTTCTTAAAGAAAAAGGAAGTTTTCTCACAAACAAATTTAGTTTAAAGTTAAAGTAGTTTTTTTAATGTAGCCTTGGAATCAAATTACAGGACTGTATGAGAAAATAAATAATTCAAGAATGTTTTCAGTATTTTGAGGAATATGATTAAAAAGGGAGAGTTTTTTTTCTATTTCTTAAGCAGCTACAGTCTGCAAATTTGGGGGGATACCAAATTTGAATGACTAACATGGACACTATTTATGAACAATTGCACATGTGAATAACAAGGTTAAAGGAAACTGGCTATCTGAACACTTTTATTCCCAAGTTAATGTTAGCATGATTAAATTTTGCCTAAATTTAAACACCTGATGCTAAGCCAATAAGAAAATGTTGCAAGATGGGTCTCCAACAGGAAACAACATGGTAATTTTTATGACTGACTTTCACACTTTATGTTGAGGAAAAGAATGTGTCTTACATAAAATGAAAATGATGTCAAGGAAAGCTAGAATTTCTAGACCTAAATAGAAAATAACCAAGCATGTGTTAATAAGCTAATCTTTTTTGTGTGTGTTAAAGAGTAACATACATGGAAAAACCTTTATCCATTTAGCTGCAAAGACATAGCCACTGTATTTCATGGATTCCAGCTGTGTAGAAACAGAAAAGCAAAGCTGCAATAAATCCAGCAGATATGAACAGTTTAGAAAGCATTTTGTAACATTTGGTGGAGCCATTTAGGTGAGGTTGCAAAAATTCCCCATTTTGCTGCTTTAAAATAAAAAAGACAAACCCACTGTCATTGGTTTAATGTGCTTATATCTTAAAGAAGACTGTCTTAGAAGTTGCTCTCTTTTTCAGTTGCATTATCATTCTAATCAAAAGTGTTCCTAGTGTTGAGAAGATTACTGTAGATTACCCTGTACATTCTTGCTTTTCCAGCTTTTGAATGCTATTTTTAAGGGGACTACACAATGTAAGCATTGATTAACAATGACTTTTTACCTACCGCAGAGGTTAAGCAGGGATAACACTAATCAAAAGGAGGAGTAAAGAAGAAGCTAGGCAAGCTGAGACCTCATGTGACATCCGAAATGTTAAGCATCAACTTTTGTCCAGATCTCCAGCAAATGGGCTTAAAAGTTTCTACTGAGATATAATGTAGTAAATTGTAGGCAAACAAAATACAAGCATTTACTACTACCATAAAAGCATCAACATCTAGCGCTGTTTTGATCTTTTGTTACTATTTTCTGGTCAGGAGGAAAGAAATAGTATTGTTAACCAAGCAAGTAGATTTATTCTTGCTATTAGAGATGGATGAAATACTGAAGCTGTGTGTAAGCAGAGAAAATGGTGTTCCAAATTTTCAAAATCTTATCAGGCTTTGTTTGTCATTGTCTCTGGTCTAAGATCAGGGGAAGCTTCTCCATATGAGGGGTGGTTTTGAATTCATTAACATGAGCAGCAGACCCAAGAAACTAAATGAAGAAAGGAATGATCCTGGTCCCATCTTTTTAAAAATGCGTGAAACTTGCTATAAGAGAGTGTATAAGTAGAGCACAAGTTGGTTGTCCAAATAGTACTGAGAAAGGACTTATCCTAGGCAGGGCTATGATTTAATAAACTCACATGTCTTTAACATTTTCCAACTGGCTAGTTTACCTAGTCTCCTCCACAGCATGGCAGCTACTCTGAAACCCTTTACGAGATACCTTGCTTTCCTCAAATATCAGCCAGGGACCATCACATCCATCCTGGGACCAAGTACTCAAGAGACAGCACTGTAATGTTAACTCCTGCAGTTTTCAAGCTCTTTTTTGATCTGGCACAAGATGGTGTCCACATTAGGCACCTTCATAGCTAAAAGGACTTTTATATTTCATTCCGTATCCTTACACATCTTGAAGCCCTTATGTTCTGCCCATTTCCTCCAATTTTAGATATAGAAGCTTCCCAAATCTCTTATGTGGACCATGAGAGAGACCCACATTTTTATAGTGTGTATCCCTAGGAGAGGGCTTGACTATTTTGCCTTAAATTGTACATTGTTGAGACAGGAACTGAAATTTTTCTGTTCCTATACAGTGAGTCACACCGATGTGTATGTTTACTAAGCGTGAAACATAGATGTTGTTTTACTGATGGCCAAGCAAAATATAAAATGTATTCTCCAAGTTCCCATTCAGTGTACCAATCAGCACAGTATTTTTAAATTACAGTTCTAGTAGCAAACTGGAAAGTCATTATTCCAAACAATCTCTAAAGTTCTGATTTTATTAATCAAAAAATTGTTACAAATTGGGCAAAAGAATCTTACCTAATGCTAGCCTGAACCAACTTTCAACTTCTAATGCAGTTGGGCCACTATTCTTCCACAGCCTTGTTTGCTTTTGACTGCTAGAGCAGAATATATGTGTCAGTAAATAGCCAGATGAGTATCAGTGATGAGCTGATAATATCAGACCCATAGCAGTTGACCTTTTCTAAAGGTGTCATGTAGCCCTTGAATAGCCCGAGGAAAGGAACAAATTCTGTAGTCTGCTGCAAAGTACAACCCTGAATGTGGACTCAACATCGTGTTTTGCCATATCTGAGTTTCTGACTTTCAAATATAACCTGAACCACTGCAGACCATTTCTAGAAATGTGAGTATTTATTAGCCTCAATATAATATCAATTTTATCATTATGGTCAGTAGCATCCAAAATAAAAGCTAACTGATTAAGGCTGTGCTTAATTATTGGACAAAGTCAGGTAAGACATCAAGTGAGGGAAAGACTTTATTAGCTGAGAATGCACAATCTCTAATGAGTAGTTACCAAAAGGACTATCATAGCTCTCATCCAATTTTATAGTTACTGAAGAAATTAGCAGCATTTTAGCAGGGAGACATTGCTTTTTTAATGTTTCAGTTTATTCCCAGTGTGTCCCACTCAACAAGGAGTCTTTTAATTGTAGCAAGATTTGGAGACATTTGAATTTTTTCTTTATATTATTTAGAAGTTGTGAATGGATTTATTGCTTCAAATGTGTGAAAATACTTCCCATGTTAAAAGCTCGTGCTTAATTTGCATATTTAACAATTATTCTTCATAACAGTCAATAAACATGTTTATAACCTTATTAGAATATGCTGCGTTGCTGTGGATACAATGTCACCCACACTCCTTTCAGTAATTTCTTGCATTTAGTATTAAATACTTGATAAGATACAGCTTGTAATCACAGTTTAAGAAATGAATTACAAGGATAAAAGAGTATTAGTTTTGGTCAACTGATGTTGGCTTGTAATGAGTTAACTGGGATCATTGTTTCTGGGCTGTTCATATCCCCAGACTTTTCACAGCCCTGGCAGAGGCTGACTCTGTAATAAGTCTCACATTACACGTGGATTAGATTTGTAGAAATCCTGTAACTCAATAGGTACCTGCCTATTCTCTTCTGGCGTCAGGCTGCCTGCACTACTTTGCTCTGTAGACATACCTGGCATTCCACCCATGCCTCCTCGCTCGCTAAGTGGGCTGGAGCCTGCCTGCCAAAACATTGGGGGCATTGTTGGGAAGGGGAGACCCCCTTGACAGACGAGCAAAGTGTGAAGTTAGTCTTGCAATGCCTTATTACCTTCCTATGAAGTATACATGCGGCTCTTTAAAACTCCCTTTATGCTACAGTAATGTTGGAAATCAGATCTTCAGGAGCATTTGAGAGTAGGAGGGGGCGGAGATGTGCTGTAGAAGAGGACAAAGCCAGTCCGACCCCAAGCCCTTCCTGTTTCCCCCCCACTGCCACCACCATGTTTGTTTACATTGATGGAGGAAGACAACAAAAACATATCTGGCACAGCATCAAGAATGTGAAATGGGTTGACTTCTGGGAGTTGTGCCAGGTATTATAAACCATTTTGTTTTAACACTTATTCTTCATTTCACTGCACACTATCTGTTAAGTAATTAGTGGGTAAATGAATGAAGATTTTCTAAAAAATTTGAATAAGATTAACATTAAAATACCCATTTACAGCATTTAGCACTTTTTTAGTAAAATAGCTATCTCACTAATGAATACCGAGTCATGTGATGTATAAATAATAAAGGGAAATTTCTTTTAAATTTGTCATTAGCAGTTTATGGATTGCATCCTGCAAATCTTAGTCTTGAGATCAACTTAGCTGAAGGTAACAATGAGGCATAAAGAAACATTATCAGAGCAGCCAAACTACTGGCTTTTCATTGTTTTTTATATATTTGGTGACGAGATTTTTTAATGTGTCATGAAACTTGAGATCCATAACGACTCTTTCGTCCTCTTTCAGCAGTTCATAGTCTCATCCTGGAAGATAATGAAAGGACTCCTAGTGATTTCATGCCGATGTGTGTGATTCTAAGCACCTACCAATGACATTTAACATTAAATGTTAATATAGCCTAAAGGTTATATTAACATTAAGAGGTCCTGGGGGTTTTTTAACGTAGAGGAGAAAATTGTGTAATGGATTACCATCACAGAATATATTGTAGCAATTTGTACACATAAATATCCATTTTAGAGTTTTGTCAAAAGTTTGCACAAACTAATGCCTGTGAAGTTCATAGCTCCAACTTTTGATTTCAGTGAGTTTTTACTTCAGACTTCAAGAAGGATAGTGGTGGGCAGTATGTGCCTCTTTTGGGGGGTATAGCTCTGTTTTACACTGCACCAGTAAGTAACTTAAGCTTTGAGAAGACTGCGGACTCCTCTTTTCCCAAAGTGGCCATGTAGGTAAATTCCCACCATCTACCTAGACCCTTGAGCCTTGCCAAGTTACAGTGACTTGTAGTGATTCTGTCTGAGCGATGTGCCCTCGCGAGATGGCCTCCTCATGAGACAAGGACTCCAAGGGAAAAGGGCTTGTAGGAGATACCTGTGAAAGCAGGAACCCCTGAGTCTGTTGCCTCTGCCATTTTTAACACTGTGCTCTCATTTCATTTCATCCCCTATTTATTGGTCTGTTACACAAGAACCTCCCCTTTGACCTCACAGTATCTAATAAAGACAAAATACTTCTAAGCCCTGTCCTGTGTTGGAGAGCTCTTAACTAAGTATGAATGACTTCAGGTTGAGTTTTACCTATGAGACTTAGAAACACAGTTATAGAAATAATACCTTGATATATGAATTATTAGGTATAAAAGTGAATATTTTCCTCTTAATATAATTATACCTCTTACTACCTGCTGCTCACCTAGCAGAGAAAACCATGACATGAAGTCAATGAACTTCAAAGGAGAATAATCTTTGGTTCATTTCGTTTCCCCATTTTGATTTTAATTGCATACACTCTCATGGAAATGGGGGGTGGGATGTATTTTTTTTTCCATTACAGTTATATCCAGAATATTTCAGTTCATATGCTCTTTTTATTAAGCGAATAACAAAGCCTGGTTTCTCATGGATTTGTGTCCTTTCACTCCTTTCCTCAAACTACAGTAACTCAGTTTCCCTCCCTGATTCCTAGGATACCTTCACTCACAAGTAGCAGCTAGTCTCAAGCTGTGAGCGGGCTGATTAGCTGGTCAGCACTCCTGTGCCAATTGACCAACAGCCTGCTGCCAGGAGCAGTGTGTAGTAGTGTCCCTTAGTAGGAGCACTGTTTTGGATCTCTCTTTTACCTACACTGATTTTCATGAAATTTACAGAAACATAATTATCCTTAAGTTTTCCACCACTATTGCCTTTTGAATTTGTTTGAAATTGGCCAATTAAAAAAAAAAAGGTGTTAGGAGAGGGCAACCAGCAGGTAAATGACACAACTGCATAAGCCACATTTCCTAGGAGAATCAGACTAAAAAACATATGAGCTAGAGAAGGTCATGCAGTGGTCTTGTTCTGATTGGTTAACATGAGGGTGTCCAAAATTCCACTGGCTTCAAGGAGTTTTTCTTTCTCATTAGTTCAGTGGCACAACTTTCGTGCCAATTTCCTGCCAAGCAAATTGCAGAGAGCTTGTGTGACTGAAAGGGCTTGAGCCTGAGTCGCTGGTGACAAGCTTGCTGCAGTTCCAATCAGGGCTTTATAGCTTCTTAAAAAAAAAAAAAAAAAAAAAAAAAGCCAATTGTAACAAATGTGAAGTGTCTCTTTGACATGAAACCACAGCCTATTAAAATGAGCCAAAAATATGACAGTTTCACAGAAGACTCCTTTTTTATCAGCTGAACACTTCTCAGCACATCACTTGGGTCAAATTCAAATGCAAAATCATGGTACCTGAAGGAAACAAACTGTCAAGAGTCTTGTATAATATTCACTGAGTCCTCTTCTGATAAATAAGGCAAGTACTTATGTAGTTTTCTTGATAGTAAAATGTAAAGAATTTTCTGAATTTCTACAATGGCAGATGAATACAGGATGAAAAGTCCCTTTTTCCATTTCAATACTTCTGCTGAAATGGCTTTGTTACAGTTTATGAATTCCCTTAAATATAAAAAAAGTCTAGGGAAAGATTTTTGAATGAAATATTTTTTCAAGGTTGAATGCCAGCCCTAGTCCCACTCAAATAAGAGAAATTACTTCCCAGTGGTGAGCCAAATTACTTGTTAACTATTTCAGCAACAGAATACAGCGATTCTTTATACAGCATTGTCATAGCCTTGATAGGTGCTTTCATGTCTCTAATTTCCAAAATCTGCATTATCAGAAGCATTTTCCTGTTACTGGATTCAGCTCAAAAGCCAATAACTCACCTAAATGAGTGAAGCTGAGTATATTTTCTAAGTCTGTAGTTTCTGTTTCYGGATGTCTAAATTTTATCAGATATTTGTGTAAAAATAATCAAAAAGAAATGTATACATGTAACTAATTAGGGCCCGGATCACACTAGTGGGAGAACACTATTGGAACCAGGCAGGTAAAATCAAAGTGACTCTGGATTCTGGCTTTTTCCCAGAAATTCTATGAGAGAAACCAACCCCAGCCACAGATGTCCTAAATTCAGCTCATTTAATGGGCACCTGTACAGATGTTGTACTATAATGCAGTGATCTTAAGGGTCTTGCCTAGCAATCCTAGAGGTGACTAAATTTTATAGGTTCCTGTTTTTGCTATACATTCCTTGGTTATCTAGCTTTGCACCTGTACATTACTGAGAATCTGTATGAGCAGCTTAGTGCCATACTTGTGCCAAGTCTGATCAGGACTGAAACTGCTGTGTGTTAGATACAGCTCAGAAACCTCCGTCTGAGCCCCACCTTGCTTCCCCATCACTCTGTTAAAGCTCTACTCTACACTACAGCACTTCCAGCTTAAAATCCCCTCGGGAAATATAGGGTCACATTTTGGCAGGCTGGGATGTCTCACCTCTACTAGGCAGTAAGAATTAGGGCAAATTACAGCTGAGCTGTTGTTAGGAGCAACTCATCACTGCATCATGGTGAGCTGCTGCCACTCAGCTGGTCTCAGGGAATGGAAGGAAGGGGGAAGGAGGGAAATGCCTCCTTCTCTCTCTCTCTCTTTCTCTCTTTCTCTCTGTATTCCTGGGTTTCAGAATCCTTTCAATGAAGAGAGTTTAACTGAAAATGATGATTTATTGAAGTTATTCCCTAGCTTATGTTCCGTTAGTGTTTCAGTCTTCTCACAGCACATATAACAGACATTGTCAGGTTTGGAGTTCAGATAAAAAGCAAGTGGTGGTTAGTGCTTTTTTTTTTTAAAAAAAAAAACCCACACCATTTACCTGGCAGGAGACAAACAGCATTATTCCCACCCCCTCATTGTTATAGGGCCGAACAGTACAAGCTCTCCCTCTTTTTGGACTGAAATATATGAAAACCTGGGAAGAAACTGTCAGTGAATCAAGGAAAGAACAATGCTGTTTGAGGGATAACAGAAATTTGAAGCAAAAGCCTTTAAGAGAACAGAGACAAGTGGAGGCCTCGTTGAAAGATCTGCAACATTGCCACAGTTGGGCAATGTTAGTGCAAACATTGTCTCACTGAAACTGTGTAGGCAGCTGTCCTTTCATGTGGCACCATATGTCTCTGACCCTGTCATAGCTCAGATTGTGATAAATCAGACTAAATCTGCATGTTAAATTCAAAAGCAAAACACAATAGTAGTGAGTCAGGAGCAAACACCCTACCAGAGACCCTACTTCATGTAGCTTTTGTAGGAGGAAAGCAAACTTGTTCCCACTCTCCAGATGCCTACGTTAGTTTCTTAAGATGGAAAAATTAGTGGTCAACAGAAAGATGGGAGCCATGGACCACCTTCTGGATTGAGGGCATCTTTATTTTTAATGGTGAAGTACTGAACCAGACCAAGAGGTACAAGTGCACTGGATCTTGACAGTCTTCAAACCTATACCATTTTTTTCCAGTGTACTTAACTCTAGAACTCCTGCATGGGAATTAGTACACTTGTAGTGTGAGTGATCAAGCAACAGGACCAGTATAAAACAGTGGCCAAACCAGCTCAATAGCATAGATATGTCTGTTGATATCTAGCTGTAGTCTCCTGTATAGATTGTTCTGCAGTCCTGCTTAGTCTAAATCTTGATTTTTATTGCTCCACAGAAAACTACCACCTCTTGAGACATCTTAGGGAATCCGTAGAGCAACCTTACTTTTGCTATAGAGTCGATGCTTTCCATTTCCACTTTTCTTCAGCCAGACTGCACTGTTTCCTGTAGCTTCTATTCTCTGAAATGGACATGGCATAACACTATTGCCAATGAATATTTTATTCATAAAATGGAGCAAAAATGTATTTGTGCTACTCTAGGGCCAGAGAGGTACCTCCGGTTATCATTTTATTGTATTGCTGTAACATCTGGAGGACATAAGCAAGGCTAAAACTTTGCTGTTATCAGCATGGTACAATGAAGTTAACTAGTTTCTTCCCCATGAGCATTAAAAAGATAAGAGGGGGAATAAGACTACGTGAAGGATCTTTGTAGAGTTCATGGAAAAAACTATTTAAATAAATATACATGTATTTGTGTGTGTATGTAAATACATATATACACACATATATATAAAAAATACATAGACAAACAGACAGAGGTTCACAACTCCATACTGATTTTTAGCAATGATTTAGAAAAGAATGGGGAATAACATGGGCAAACCAGGAAAAATGAAAAAAAAAAACATAAAAGGGATCATGTTTTAGCTTGTTCAAAACTTTATTAGTTTATTACATTATAAACTATTTGCCCTATGCATACTTCATATAATCTCTTACTTAATGTTTTGTGACAGCTTTAATATAACAAAATTAGACATGCTGCTGCAGTAGTCCTGACAGCTACCTGGTTTCTGTGCATTAACACCATTGGCTTCTTGCCCAATACAAATAAACTTGAAAGGCTAGAGAGCACATCCAGTGAAATCAAGTAGCCTAAAATGAAAAGGTAGAGCTCAGCACTGTGGAATAAAATATCATTGCAAAGGAAACTTTTGATGATATCATGGCCTGAACTATTAAAAACAAAAATAAAAATTGATGGCAAGTCTATCTTGAAACAAAGGCATTTAAATTCCACCCACACAGAGAAAGCTTTCATGAAAATGTTAGATTCAGATAGACCTCACAAAAATATTATTTACCGTATTATAGAATCATATTTACATATCATACTTTCAAAATGCCTTTCCACATCAAAATTTTAATTTATCAAGATATGTCATGATGTACCTAACAAGTGTTCCCCCAAAACTCAAAGAATAACACATAATCATCATGTGAAGCCTTTTTACTCTTGTACAAAAAAGTCCAGTATTGATGTGTGTGTGCATATCACATATACACATTCTAAGCTGTGACAGAGGCATAGCCAAATATTCTACGGCAAATGGTAGTCGACCTCTACATAAATGTATATGAAACTTACATCTCTTAGTTTTCCATCACACCTCCAAGCTATCAGCTCAGTTAATACATGTATTGAATAAAATATTGAAACCTACATAGATTTAGGTAAGGGGAAACTTTATGAATATTTTTTTCTCTGTTTTAGGGTGGAACTATTCCAGCCATTTTGAGTGTTTCTCTATTTTATCAATGGCCAAATAACCTTTTAGGCTTGTTCCCATCTGACTAAAAGATGAAGGGTACCTGAAAGACACAGCAATCGTAACTCTGTGAGAGATATAAGTTTAGCTGGGATACCATCAGAGAGCTAAATTATCAGTGAGTGGGAAAAAGTAATTATAGGGGGACCTGACTTTAGCAGCCATTGGTTTAGTAGAAAAGAATTATTGTTATGACCTATAGGAGTGCATTAGTTGTTTCATGATAGACACAGTTCACAGAGCTTGACTACTGCAGGATTTAGAGAAGTCCCCTGCAACTGGGGCTCCCTTAGGCCTGAGGTGAAATGAATGAAGACTCCGATGCTGTTCTTACCCAACACACAGAGACCACCTAAACAGTGTGTGCTCTATTTCATTCTGTTCACGTTCATATCCTAGCATTAGAAGAAGTACAAACAGTCTGACAGACTTATCATGTCCCTTATTTGAGTGGAGGATGAACCTCCCAGCACTGCAGCTGCCTGGACTAAGTGAGGAAGATATTTCTAGATCCATGCTTTTGGTCAGCAGTTGATGTCTCTGTTCAGATCTGAGTAAGACACATTTATAACTGAGTCCTTATCACTGGGAATGAGATAAAATATTGGAAAGATTTCCCAGTAAAAATTTAGGACTGATTTGATTAGTGTTTTGTAGTGACAATGTAAGTATATATATAAAAAAAGTTACTCCTCTGACAGCTAATAACTATGGGTGAAAAGCTGAAAGCTTTTATTGTGTTGAAAAAAGAATTAAAAGGCAAATATTTAGAACTTTCCAAAACTCAGCTATATGTGGGAATACCTACCCCTCCTTATTCTTCTTTTCCATTAATTAATGTTTATGAAGGATGCATTTTCCTTCAGAGTTATTGTGGTTGCCTCTAGTACCTTTCCTGAAACAATGGAAGGTCTGGCACTAACTGAAATTCTGTGGATCCTGATGGCGTGCAACCTCTCTACATCCTTCAGTGAACCCATTTACTGATTCTGTGAAAAGTGCAGAGGGTGCCAATATTACTAATAGTTCTGAAATTGTTGTTTATAACTTCAACTCATTAGCTCTCTCATTTCTAACTCTCTATGCAAGTTTGAATTACCTCCACAAGGCTTTTACAGCACTGCAGAAAAAAACAGGTGGTACTGGCACTGGGACAAATTGCCTACCCGTCCAAAAAAGTTTCTCATTTATACTGACAGAGTAGTGGGGACTGATCCGAGTTTGAGGAATAAAAGCCTACAAGAACAGAGGATCTCATAAGCTGTATCATTTTCTCCTCAAGTGCAAGGTATATTTATTCAACCTGCCTTCTCTAATATAAACATAGCTATTGAAATGCCTAGCTATTGAAATGCTAAAATAATAAAATATGCTACCTTGGCCCTTAAAACAAAGCAATCCTCTACATATTTCACTCCCTCGGGTGTTCATATGAGTGAACAAACCAAATGTGACAGATGTTATTCACATTCCTAATTGCACAACTGGAAGCTGATCTCACCCTTTAACAATGCATATAGAGGACGCTATAATAATCTGTAGAAAAGAGAAGTGCTCATCAAATAATACTGCACCAGTTGGGAATTCTTTGATCCCCAAAGCAAGATGCAGGGGCATCTGGAAGAAAATCTCTTCACTGAAGTCCTTTAGGCTGCATCATTCTCTGTTCTTTCCTTTCCTAATGCTTAAAAAGTGTAAAGAGATTCCATTTAGCCAGGAATTATTACTATCCATGGTTTGAAAATGCCTTGCTACTTGAGTAAAGAGCTTCATATATGGTTTGTATTTTATATCAATATCATATTGCCCTAATGTATCATGTTAAAATGAGATTCTGCTTCCTCAGCTGCTTAAGTGCTTTACTTCTTTTATTCCAGTAGTTTATATAGTATGTTTTACCTTGCATCGGCACATTTGAGTGAATTCTGAGTTTTATTATACAGCGGATTGCACTATATGTTCTAGTGGTTCATTTTTGCCTTAAAATATATGTGTTTAATAGAACAAATAAAGATGTTGCATCTTGATTAATTAAATCTCAGAAAGAGATTAAGAAAGAACATAAGGGCTCAAATCCCATTTAATTCAGGAGAAGTCAAGCACTTAGAATATAGCAAATTCCAGTATGTGCTTAAACCTAAGCATGATACTAACTGATAAGAATGATCTACTGGCTGCTTGAATTTTCTGGTAGGATGTAGCCATGTTTCCAGGGAGGAAACAAAACTGATACATGGCATTGTTATTTATATAGTGCCAGAAAAGCAGAAAGTCAGCTGAGAGGTCAGTGTTTGTAGATAAGGGTAATACCAGGCCGGAGTTACAGTAAATGGACTTTCATTCCATGGAAATGTTCTTTCCATGCAAAATGTCATTAGTTCTGGGTTTATATTCCACCAATCATCTCCAACAAGCTAGCTTGTTTTGTTTGGTGCGCAAAGCCACATTTAAATGTTCGTAAGGCAAGTCCCAAATTAAAGAATTAAAGAATCAGTTGCCTAACATTGGCTTCTAGTTCCACTTGAAATGCTTAGCATGTACTTCTTGGTCTCCAGGTGCTGCTCCATGAGGGCATAGTCTCCCCTATATTCTGTGTCATATATACCACATAAAATTTGGCACATAAAATTTGGGAGTCCATTGCTCCCAAAAGTGGCAACCAGAGGGAGGGAGGATGAACCAGTGGAGATAGAGTTTCAAGAAGAAATCCAAAGATAGACTTGAACTGGATACGCACCACATGTCTATGCAGGCTAGAAAATATCCTAGGGCCAAAGGGGGATGGAGAAGGAGGATGGTCCAAGGGTAAAACTGGTAGTGAGGAGCATAAATTAAAAGGGGTCTGAAATCTGCAGAAACAGTTACTAGAGTTTTATCTTGAAGATTGAATTTTTCCAGTATAAAATATTCTCAAGTTATTCTATGCTATCCTGTTTAAATATGTATGTATTCTATGCATCTATAGTATACCTGCATGTATATACATATTATATTTATATGTATACACACACATATATATTATAAAAACCATAAGTATCATGCAATATTTTTTATTGCAAACAATTAGTATTGCTATCCTAGGGCAGACCTGTGTTTGACCTAGCTCTGACTTGTAACAGTGCTTAGGGAAAGAGTATAAGAAACACACAACAAGGAATTCTTCTCTTTGTAGCATTCCTACCAGCATTATACCTACCTTTGGCATTATTGTTACAGAGGATATTACACACAATGACACAGCTTGAACAATGTCATTTTTCAGTCTCCTACTTTTCTTCCTTCACCATTCCTATTATGAATTCAGGATTGATTTTGAGCATAGAAAATAATTTAAACAAGCAATTTTCAGCTCTTTCTCTCTTTTTTTTTTTTTGTTTTAAAATCTACATTTATTACTGTGGGAAAAAAAAAACAAACCAAAATCAGCAGGGTTAAGCAATATTCATAAAATCAAGGAAAAATTAGGGACGCTGAGAGGTTGTTTAGCTGTTTCCCTGCTCCGGTCTCTAATGTTCAACCTGAATCTTTCCTGGGATGTCTAAAGCCAGCATATGTTTTTCCATGTTCTGCTCTCCCTGTAGCTGTGTCATATTGGTGGACTGATATAATTACTTATACTACAGCTGTGTCTCAGGCAGATAGATTGTAAATCCCAGTGACTATTTTAAATGAAAAAATCCCCTGACACTTGGTCTCCTCAAAGTACCCATTATTGCCATGCTGTCCAGAGCACAGAGAGTGACACAAAAGGAGATAAATCAGTTTTGTTAGCAAACCTTTGCATCTTCCTTTAAGCACTTCTTATTGCAAGTCCAGCTTTACCCTCACTCCTGATTACTAATTAATTTTTTAAGAATTTTACATTAAAAGAAAAACAGGCTGCACTGGGCAAGACAAAATTGTAGTGACTGCTTTTGCAGCTCCCAGGCCCCTTCCACTGCCTGACAGACAGTTTAGTCACCAGGAGACAATGGAGATTTCCTAGTCTGGAATGATTTTCTTCCATCTTCTACTGTTTTCCAAAGGTGAAACAGTAGAATCAGTCTCTGTGAGGTTCTGGTCACTTTTAACTGGCCTTCATCTGTCATGTCCTGCATTTCTAAGAGATAATTTAAATCTAAAATTCTGATCATAGTGTGTCCTTGGCCTGCATGCCTGTAGGTCTGTGTAGAAAGAAAAAATGTACAAAGTAAAAACATTGACTAACACACTGTATCCCTGCCTTGATGTAAAATGTTTATATGCAGAAAGCAAAAGAAAGAATGTGTCATTTAACTTCTCCCTTGCTCAGAAAAAAATAAGCAATTTGAAGTTTTTGGATGGACTTCTGCTCTCCTTGATTGTACTTATAATATCAGACTCCTGCGGAGGCAAACCTTAAGCTATACAGAAAAAGGCCTATGGTCAAATGTGACTCCCTTACTGCAAATTGTCCCTTTCTAATGGGTCTTACAAGCGTAGGTTCGACCAGGGCACACGACGTAGGATAAACTCATACATATATATTTGCCATTTCTGCATGTTCGTCTATGAATGAAATGACTAGTACCAATGCATACACTCAGTCCTGTCTATGCCTGAACTTCCCGATTCTCAGGTTTGAGCGTTCACCATGTCCTTGTTCTATGCAGGGGCAGTACCTGGGCTTCTACCACTGCAAACCTCCATGTGCAAAGCCAAAAGGGATCTGCACTGTAGTCCACATGGGCCACCCAACAGGGCAGACCAGGACTGGGGAACCAGGACTGCAAGCCACAATGTTACAGTATAACTACATCAAAGTCTAGATGTAGCTCAGACAGAATTTATAAATGCAGTGATCAGAGCTATGCAAATAGTTGCTTTCTGGATTAAGTGAACTTAATTTCCATTCAGGTAGTGCTAAATAGAATGTTTTTGCTTCACTTTTCTTTTCTTTAATTTAATTAAAACCCTTGAATCTGAAGCTTTAAAATATTTGCATTTTAACCATTTATTTGGCACAAATGAAATATTTTATTTAATTTTCTTTCCTTCTGTCTGTCAAATCTGAACTGAAAACCAGAAATGTTGTATTTTGAAAATCTTGAAACAAGATGTTTTCAACTTTTTGTGAATTTCTGTCTTCCTTATTCCTGCCTAACTGTTTTTCAAACAAAACTATCCTCCAGTTTTGTGGAACGTCCACTGAAATAGTAGTCACTCCCATCTACTTTCAGTGATTGAGGAATACCATCTTGCAAATGTGACATAGTACATGCAATACTAGGCAAATGAACCGCACTCACATCCCTGTTCACTAGTGGAAGCAGAAATTCCTTATGCAAGATATTGTGATCCTACTCCACCAGAAAGAAGCAACTGAAACCTCTCAAGCCACTGAAGGCTGTCTGGAGAAAGTGCTAGCACTTCCCACCTTGTGGGATGCACCTGCTTAGTCTCAAATACCTGGCTAGGTTAAGTATAAAAAACAGCTTGTGCACTGCAAAGTACAAATGCATAGTGCTGATGTCTCAAGTTCTGAGTAACCCAGTAACCTGGGATATGAGTGTAGTTTAGTGAATGCTGTTTAATTACATGACTTCAGATATGGGCCCAAGTTTGGGAAGATAAGCCTGCTAGAGACAGGTCCAGGAAAAACACAGCATTTATAATCATGAGTGTTTGTATATATGCAATCTAATGATGCCTCAATTTATATTCCAAAATAACTTCTTTTCCTTGCTCCATCAATTGTTCTAATAGTCTAAAGTAAATGGTCAAGAATTAAAGGAAGACATTTATAGTCTCCTGTTTACAGTGGACCCTGTAAATTCAGTGTTATCTCCATATTTTTCTAAAATGTTTATGTGCAAATGATTTTCACTCCAGTATCTTCATCATGCACAAATAAAAATATATGCTTAGCTATCAAAAGATAATTAGGTGAGACATGTATGTTTTGTCATAATTAATATTCTGTCAATAGGCTAGATAAGAAAGCTCCAAGGGTTAATGCTTTCCTGCTCTGTATCTAGCACTGCCAGTGAATTTCTCTAGCTCACTCCATTAATCCAGTCAGCACAATGGATCAGGTTAGAGATGTGTCTCAATAAATCACTCTCAAGTGCTGGGGGTAGGAGTACCTAATTAATCAGCACTGTCATTATGTTTGACTCGTAGCTGCCTTACTGTGTATGGGATGAGGATTCAGTGTATTTAACCCGCACACACTCTTAAACAGATCTCCAGTAGTGATGTAAATTTTAACCCTTCTATGGAATAAACCAGCCTGTGTTTCTATCAATGGCAGATGAAATGTTTCTTACCAATAAATCCAGTAATCCACGGGTCATTTATGCTTTTTTCCCCCAGGGGCCATTAACATCCCACGGCATTTTATCTCTTCTAACACCAAACTTCTGAAATTAAATTCACCACCAGAATTCATCACACCCTCCAGCTGGAACTACCAGCTTTCCCCTCCCACATCCCCCCCAGCCATTCTCTCTCCCTTCTTTCAGTCTACCCCTTCCTTATTGTTCCCCAGCTGAGGACCTTCAGCCCTCACTTATTCGCATTCGGGGCAGACCCACCTCCCTTAGTTAGGAGAGGCCTGTTGCACCCGTAGCTGCCAGCTTCTTTCTCTCCACTCTGCCTCCTTAGCTTTATTGCACAGGCATGCTTAGAGGATGAACACATCTTTTCTGGCTTTCTCCTTCCAACCTCCTTCGGCTTGAGGCAGTACCTTGCTATCCTAAGGTAGATTTTCACTCTACATCTTCACTTTCTCAACTACAGATTAGTGTTATCTTCTTAACTGAGAACAATTGAAATCTCTATCCAAATAGTTGTTCTGCTAAGACTCTCTTAGTTTGCAAATATTTTGATCTTGACACTTGCTTTGGTTCAGAACTGGCCGAATTTGCACAGATCAGTTTTGTTATCATTTTAAGGTCCAAGTGGCAGCTGCCTAACTCAGGCTAACTGGAGAGGTGACCTCTAGAGATGCCAGTTAAGCCTGACTGGAATAAACATTAGGAGTGATGTGGTGCTGAGTGAATGGTAAACTTGTGTCCATGTTCTTCCTGCTCTCTATTGACATTCAGGCCACAGAGTGGAGAGTACAGGGGCATGTCAGAGAGTGTAAGGAGGATTGCTGAGGAAATGCCATTACTTCTGGTGGCAGGGCAGCCTGGAAGAGGAAGATACTGTGAATGCTAAAGTCTGATCATCAAAGAGAAATATAAGAAGAAATTGTCTTGTGTTCTGAATTAGTTGCATAAGGAACAGTAAATGATACATTGAATTATGCACTGAATAGTGAGGATAATTCTGATGCTATAGAAAAGGACTCCTGTCTATCCTGGAGCTGTATGAAGTGCGGGTTTTGCGGAAAACAGTCTGTGATAACATAATGAACATCTGTATCATGCAAGAGCTTGTGTTCAGGTTTCCAAATTGTCTCATTTCTTGTATTTCCTAAGTTTTGGGTGCTTGACTTACACAATCATAATGATCTTGTAGTGTACATAGGAAATTGCAAACATAAAACAGTATTAGGACATCATTCATCACTTATTTACTGCATTCATTTCATGCTACATCAGCTGCAACAACCCTTCCCACTATGCTGCAGCTTGTGCCTCAGCAGCACCACCCCAACCATTAAAGCCCACGCTCCAGACCCGGAATCCATATCCATCATCTGTTACCTGCACCGAGACAGCAGGGACCGGCGCTAAGTACTGCCACAGATTGCACACGCAAAGGGGCAAACCCCAAGAGGAGCAGCAGGGCCAGCACTTCTGGGGGAGCTCGCAGACTTGAAGCAGCAGCTTAGTCTGGTGATACTGATGATATTGATGACAATTAGTAGGGTGAGATTAGAAAGGAGATGAGGAGAAGATTCATCTGTTACACTATCCATCATCCGTACGTTGCCCTAGGCAATGGGAGCAGGCTGCTGTTTTCAGTGGAGCTGTGATTATTGCGGAGTAGCTTTAGCCTTCCTGTGGGGTGAAATCGCTTGAGTAAGTTTCTGTCAGTAGGGCTGGGCAAAAACAATTTTTTGCTTTGTGTGCTTTTCAGCATAAAATTGAATGCACATGCRTGTAAATCAATAAACCTATTTTTAGAGTGATATGTTTCCTCTGAAAGTCTGTTTGATACAAAAAGTCATTGCAAAACTGTGGTAATTTGGGAGTGGCAAATAAAACAAAAATGCTTTAATTCCTAACCTTCTTCGAGCGTGAAACTCACCAATCAGAAATTGAAAAGCAAACCTACTAGTTGACCCATTGTAAGGATGTCACCTCCATAAAACAACACTTGATTTTATTTGCTTATTTTCACTGAGTAAATAGTTACATTAATTAGCTCATATGACCTTTTCATCTAATAATCTACAGAAATTCTCATTCTCTTGTAATTCAGCTTCTTATTATATTGCCATGAGATATATATTTCCTGTTTTAAAGCCCATGTAATCTTCTACCTAAAAAAATGCACATTGTTCATTACAGAAGGTATTTAAATACACATCACCTACTGTATGCATACATGTGGTGTTGTATATGGAGCATGCCATGTATATTTCCATCATTACTGGAGGATGATGGTAAGTTTAAAGAGGCTTCAACTGGAGATCTCCTTCCAATTTTGTTTCCTCCTGTCACTCAACAGCCAGATACATAACTCAAGGAGTAACATTTTCTTTGAATTACTGCCTACGCTACAGACCTGATTTATAATTTGAACTCAAACCTTATTCATTGTTAACTGCACTGTTCATATGAATTGAAATAATGTGCAGTTTGCTGAACTGGATCCTACTAGAAAAGGCTAGATCAGGCTTTCCTGAACATTACCACCTCAGCTTCTACTCACTCGTGATTTTTACTTCCCAGAAAAAATTCCTGATCATCTTTTTTTCCTGGTCACTTCACATGCTTACCATCCCTTCCTCTCTGCTTCAGACACTCTATGTTCATTCTTACCACTCAGTTGTGTCATTCACTTCCCATACATTTTCTTTCCCTCTTCACCAAAAAACACCAGCAGGTTCTTGCATATTTTAGGAAAAAAACTTTTTTTTTCCTTTTTTTTTCCCTGTGGAATTCTCATAGTAGAGAGAACTAGTTCAGTTTTTTTGATCTGTATATGGGTCTGACACAAATCTGTAAATGAGTCTTAACCAGATAATCAGTTGGTACGCCACTGTAACATGGATTACTCTTAAATGTGTTTGAATCACTAGTTTTCAGAAGTTTTACAAATCTCATTTTTATAGAGTGTAGAGTTTTTCAGTTCATTAGCTAAATGTGAGCCTGAGAGGTTATCTACCATCACCTCCACTGTATAGTGTCCAGTATCACTGGAGAATTCACTTACTAATTAACTTAGATTAGATAACATTTGAATTGTGGGTTTATCAGAAGGAGTAGACCAAAACTGTGTTCTTTAGAGGCAAATTCCTACAACTTAACTCGAACATAACTGATTGTCTGAACATGTGTACACTAAGGGATGATTCTGTCTTCTAATAAAAGATTAGCACCAGAAGAGCAAACAGAAAAGGCACTTTCTAACATGGCGAGGTAGGCTTTGTCCTTACAATAGTTTAAGTCTCAAGGAACCCCTTTGGAATTAATGCAATTAATTCTAGTTAATTACTCTAGATTTATATTACCTTTTCCTAGTCTTTTCCTAGTCTAGATCTCACATCTATCCTAAAACTATCTCTATTCCCTTCTCTTTCTACTCATCTTCCATTCTGAGTCCAGCAACAGAATGAGAAAGAGAGAGAACTTGCATTAAATTGTGCTTTTGTATATCTTCTTACTACAGGAAGGCAAGGGAAAATTTACGTATTGGAGCTAAATACTCCACTGAAAAATTGATGTCCATAGAAATGAAAACAATCAGGTGATACAAAGTGGAACCAATACTTTTAATACAGTGTTAGTTGAAATGAATATTTCCTGTGTGTATTGTCTATACTTTATTTTAGATTAAATAATTTCTAAAAGATGGTTAACATGACTTTAAACTGTGGGAGTATTTATCTCGTTTCCACCTATTCTTATGTTTCAGCGTTACATGAAGAAAAAGTACTTTGAGAAAAGTCTCTAAATGGACTTTATCTTCTTGGTATCTTCTACCACTAGTTAGATGAAAGAAAGTCAAACCACACCTCGTGACTCTGTTAAACATTTCTAGAATATCTTTCAACATTTTTCCCATTATATGGAGTTATAAAAAAGTATTTATCTAACACTAATTTTTATCTAAAAGGAAGAGCTTCCAAAATGGCATGAAGATGGACATTGAGATAGCAAATAGCCAAGTTAGTTATTACCAAGACTTTGCAAAGAGGCTTGTAATGTCATGGAGACTGGATGGCATCTAAACTATTACACTGAGAACAGGAGACAACGTGCTATCAAGTTATCAATCTCAAGGGCCCTAATCCCACATACTTATTTAGTTTAAGTTGAATTATTCAGTATGTATTTCAAATCTGATATTCAAGACATGATGTGGTCAGCCTGGAAAACACAATAAAATTCTTCTTAGGCTGGAACAATGTGGTATCCCAAATGACAGTATCACAATGTAGCAAGGTGCTAATCTAAAGACCAGAAAGACGTATGAATATGTTCTTACTTTTGAAAATATAAATCACAATAGGAGAGGGTTTAAACGTCTGTCGCATAATAAAAGAATTACTAGAATCTCTTGAAAGCTCATGTTTATGTCAGTTTCAATTTGGGGCAACCTGAGGCACAACTATGCTAGCAATGTAGTGAATAGTGAGGGGTAGTGGAGAGGTAGTGGGGCAGTGAACTATTCACCAGTTCAACGCACAGGAGGGTTTTTCCTAAGTGCCACCCTTGGATCTGTACTTGGTGCTGTGAGGTATCTACTTAAGCCCCTCAAAGCAGTTGCCATCTCTGGGACCAAAGCTGAAGTCACTTCCCAGGAGTCTCCTAGCATGCACGCTTGCCACATGGCACAGGGTTCTCCAGCGGTTACCTCTCTACGCATGAATATGCAGGACCAGCAGCTTCATTGCCAATAAAAATGCGATGTTGATGTTTGTTCCTACAACCACAACAGCTGCATATCAAACCTTGATCCTTCCCTTTGTGTGTGCCTGTACATTACAGACTGGTATGGCAAAGATGTGAGCAACTTGGGTGCTAATCCTTCTCCTGTTTTAACAAAAGTGACTTTTTCTTTTGGCATCAGTCAATGATAAGAGAAATGAGAGAGACAAACCCTGCTTTGGCCATCTCTGATTCTGAGTTAAAAGAAGTCCTAGAACAGTTGTGTGGATATATTAACACAGTGCAGACATTTCCTTACACATACATCGGCATCAGTTTTCTTCTTTCTTTCCTCACAACAAGAATTTGGCTGTTGATATTAGATAATTGACATACCGGAGTCCCAGCTTAACATGGAAGCACACAATCATATTCTACCAACAAATCCTGTTTATCCCACTGAAATATTACAGTTCAGTAATAAGAAAGGGAGTGAATAATTTTCCATCCAGCTTGCTTTTTTATACCTTTTACAGCTGTTCCAAATGTAAACAAGGACTTCAGTCCATAAACAGAGACTAAGCATAATAGAACTACAAATTAAATCCCTCAGAATTGATGCTGTTTGGACTTCTTATTCATTTTTATTAGTGTTGCATATTGTACAGCTAATTCATACTGAATGAACCATGCAAAGTGGCCAACAATACTGGCCTCAACTATTTATCAGACATAAACAGTTCAGCATATTAAGCACACAGAAAACCTTAATTTGCTAATAATTCTCATTGAAAAACTGAGGGGTGGTGAAGAAGCAAGTCCAACAGTGACTTACTGAATTGCGGCTGTAACAAAACTGTTTCATATTCGAGCAGCTAATTGCAGGAAAAGCAGTACATTTCAGTCTTAAAATTTTGATATGTTCATTTTCCAAATATTTATTTGTCCTGTACATGAGAAGCTTTATGAAAGAAAGTGTTCTAAAAGCTGGAGGAGACATTCAGGCTGAACAGTAGTTTACTTATAATTTACAGACTTGTAGTACTTAATATATAATGCAATAATCTACACTGTGCCATTTGTCATTTGGACTAGGCCACAGATTATAGCTTAGGGCAGTGCATCTGTGCACAGATCAGGCAGGAAATGGCCTAAAATCTTGAACAGCTGAGCATGATGTCTTGGTGTAGTTGCAAAATTCAACCTCTGCTCCAGAGGTCACCGCATGCTTCAGTCATGACAGCCCAAATTGTTAAGCATGTGACTAATATGCATACAGAACACAGGCTGCCTGATGTCTGCTGCAAGCTTGATGGCTGGTTAGCGGCTAGTCTTAATTTTATGTGACAATCCTATGTAGGAAGTGCCGGGTGGGTGACTAAATGGAGCATATTGATGTCCCACTGGGTGTAGCCCCTGTTGTTTTGACAAATTCTCCTTAGCATTTATCAATCAGACCTACAATGGGGAATGTGCTGAATATCTAATTCAGACACGCTAGTCAGGACTAATAGAGCAAGATAGCATGTTATTCAATTTGTACTTGTTAGCGATGTCCCACTGTCACCGGGCAATTTACCTTCACACTTCACAAATGAAAAGAGAAATTTGCTGGGCTTCAAACACTTACATGAGTTACAAGCAAAATTTTAATTAGCATGTCATTACTGCAATAATTTATTGCTTTTTTTCTAGTTGTCCTAGCATCCAGATTGCACTTTTCCTTTTTTTGCTTTAAGGAGAGACATGCTTTAATATTTATGGGCCAGGTACTTAAAACAAAAATAATAAAAAAAAACCCTGCAACAACTGACAAACTGCAAAGATGCATATCAATATGCTTTATTTTACAGAGGCTTAAAACTTATTTATACATTTGCCATTTAAAGGAACTTTTGACCTTTCCCCTTACCTAGTATTAATGGATTCAGTAAGTAGCATCATTTAAACATCTGTTTACTTTAATCAACTTTTAAACTATAATAACATTTTTAAGTGCAATTTTCAGCTGTTGCCAAAGGAAATATAAAGGGCATGGGGAAAGGAGAAGAAAGGAGGGATGTCCTCTAGAGAACAGTAAAGCAAAACCACATTTTTGTTGCACCTAGGTAAACATTAGTAATGAATTTTCAGCTAGCAGCCCCCATGTTATCAAGCCAAGAAAGACTTGTTTTGGTAAATAATGGAGAGATTGATCTACCTTTTGTCAAAGTCAATGAAAAGACCTCAGTGAACTAGGCTTCGAAGATGTCTGGGAAGCTGAGGGCATCCTATATTGCTGTTGAGGCTGAAAAGGGGCTGCTCAGCACTTCTTAGAGTTGGTTCCTATGACCTTTGGACATTTATTATACTTATCTGTATTTATTGGTTCACATACCTATTTTGCTATACTGAAAACCACAACACAACATGAAGCTACTCAGTGCTTTAAAAGAAGCAGAGTAGCTGCTGAAAGTTATCTGTATGAAGCAGAGGGACACTCAGAGATGCCTTAATTCCCCCAGCCAGAAAGCAGGGTTAATCAGCCCAGAGTGACTGCCGTGCTCAGAGTTCCAGTATTTACAGGAGTGCTTCGAAGGCCAGCTCGCTGTCTCTGTGGCATGTTACTCAGTACAGGCATGCTCTCATGAGCTATCTAGTAGCAGGTTCTCTAATAACTGACGAATAAGCAATCAAAAGAAATGCGAGCAAACAGATCACCTTGGGTGGTTTGTAGTGATGGCTGCACATGATAAGACATACTTTCAAATTCTCACAGAGGCAAAATTAATTTGGTTTCAGGAATATTTTTTTCCACCAGTGAGAATATGTAATAAGGGGAACTTTCTTATTATTTCATATCTTTGTATAAGCATTCCATGAAAATCAATATGAAAGCAAATTATTGACCTGAAAAGGCCTTTGAGATAAGGTCCAGTGTTTGATATATGGAAGCACCTTGGATGAAAAAGCAATCCACAGCTAATTAATTGCAGAATTTAAATACACCAAGAAATGTTCCCTTCTGCTGCTAAGCATTATGGTATTTCATTGCTTTCAACACTCTAAAAGAAAACAGCGTAATTTCACAGAGAGCCCATAAAATTTAAGAGAAACTTTGCTTCATGTGATTTTTGTCAACAACAATTCTTTTCCCCTGTGACTGCTCCTTGCATAGTAACAGTATATTTTGGCCTCTGTTTTGGTCTCATTTAAATTGATTCAAAGGCAAAGTTGCCCTGTGGAGTCTGACTTCAAACTAGGTGTGAAATGGTGGAATTTGATCCATAGATTTTACTCATGGGACAACCCCCCCACCCCGCGCCAGGGCGATCAGGGTGGTGCAGAAGGTGGCAGTGATATCAGACTGCAGGAGGGGCTGCTCGACACAAGCCAACTCCCACCGGTACTGTTTGGCATCCTGCAGCACAGCCCAAGAAGGCACCAGAAAAGACTTACCAATGTAGAGCAAAGCTCAGCTATTTTATTTCCTTACCCATAGCGCTCTTTTTTGCACTAGGCAGAGAGTGCAGAGGCAAAGAAACAGAGAAACAGGGGCACACAGACCATGAAGTGATCAGCCTATGCCTTTACATGATTTCTCTTAGCAGAGGAAACTCTGAAGGCCTCAAAGGGCCCACTGGAAAGTTGTATAAACTGTGGCCACATTATAAGATGGGGTGGCAGTTACCATCACTTTTTGATACTACTTCCCTGATTGTAACTGGGAAGGCTACAATTCCAGGGTTTTTCCCATCTCCTAGTGTATCCAGTTTGCCACTGACTTTTCAGAAAGCAATTGCTATAGGCAATTTATATACAAATCCAGTTAATATTCTAGGTAATTTTGGTCTTTTTTCTGGTTTTCAAAAATCTACGGGAAGGGAAGGGAAGGGAAGGGAAGGGAAGGGAAGGGAAGGGAAGGGAAGGGAAGGGAAGGGAAGGGAAGGGAAGGGTTGTATGTTTATAACTTTATTTCTAGTATCTTTATCTGTCCCTTTTCCCACTCTCGGTCTGTCCCTTGTCTACAGACTGCTCTGCTCTGTGTGTTCAGACACATCTCTCCCAAAGATTTACTGCTTCAGAAAGCTCACAGACACAACCCTTGTCAAGATGATATTTATTATTATGAGGTAGCAGTTTATATATTTTACAAGTCAGCAGTTTCTCTTTACCACTCAGTGTTTTTTGTCTTACCTTTTACAGATTTTAGAGTCTTTTGATGTATTTTCTTAATTTTTCAAGTCAAACACCAAAGCCCTAATCTAAGTACTTAATCACATATTTAATTTTAAGCATGTTCTTTCTTTCCTAAGCATGCATTTAGTTCTCATTTAAGTTTAGACCTGAGCCCAGAGTCTGTAACATTTGAGCAATATAAATATTTTGCATTGTAGATAAGGTTTTCTAACAAAAGACATAACTTCATGTTCTTGAAGATCCGTAGTTTAAATCTGCATACAGGTAGTTGTGAGTAAGCACGATTTTCCCTGATGGCAGCTCAGGGGAAGTAGATCTAGTCTATCAAACATCCGGCAATTATTTCCAGTTCCCACATATAACCAGAGCCCTCAATGAAAGATATAGAAATTCTGCTACCTTCTTTTATTTTTAAGGAATCCTCCACTAAAAGGAATATGAAGTGCTCTGATTATGGGAGAATTATGTCAGAGAGCTCAAATACGCAAAATGCAGTACTATGTTTGATCTCTGGTGTTCTGCATTTGGCAAGATCATATTTAGGGACATTCATCACAGAACAGCTCAAGTCCATACTATTAAATCTCTTTTCCTCTAGCACAACAGGCGTAAACCTCACTGCCGGATGGGGCTGGTGCCTGGACTATGCTAACATCTGAAACTGCATTGTTTCAGAGAGGGCTCGTTGCCAAAACAATGCCAGGGACTTCTTCAGTAGCTTAACAGGGTAAGCTATCATATTCTAGTGCTTGTGACTGAATGCCCTGGAACTGTTGAATTTACTAAAATAACTACAGACTTCCTCTCCTGGATATTTTATATTGTTCTAGCAGTATTAAAAAAACAGAAGAAAACAGGCACAGAATATTTTGCTTTACCATGTAAATCAAGATCAAACATTTTTCTATAGGGTATGCTGTAACTGAATAAGAAGTGATGGGCTTGAAGAAGAAAAGAAAGGGTGAAAATATGTTGCCCATGTTATTCATGAAGGCAAAGTCAGCCGTTGTGAGTCACTGCCTTGCCTTAATATCTCTGAGTATATACAGTGTTTCTCCTATTGAACCTTATATTATATGAGCATCAACCATCTTCAGCTAGCATTTCTTATGAAAGGCAAATTAATTCCTTTAATGTCACACTGCAACAACAATGTGAATGTCCATCTAGATGTTTCAGAAGAAATTGCATTTAGCTTACTAAATAAATTAAATCTACATCCAGAATTTGAGAACCTTGCACTTTGCTTAAACCCTTTTGCATGCATCATGTGATTAGAAAAGATCAATGTAGATTTCACCTCCTCATTATTAGGGGTTCTTATACTTTATCGCATTAAAGTTTAATCTGAATTAACTACTATGCAAAGCAATCAAGCAATGGACTTGGTGCTACTCAACAAGAACTTTCAGACCTGATAGTATTTTTTGAACTTGAGATAGATGTAACTAACACACCAAGTTGTGGATGCCATTCAGGCATCATGCATTAAGGGACATTTATGTACTAGAAAGTGACTGTAAAATATAAGAAAACAATGGTTAAAATAACTGACAGCTGTCAATACACAGCACACTTTTTAGGACATTTTTATGAGATACATTGACCACAACATTAGGCCATCCCTCATTTCCTATGCAATTATTTTTTACAGAAATATTTTCATTTCAAATTGAAAGACATTTTTATAAAATCAAATACTGAAACTCTTTGTATTCTAATAGAATATACAGAAATGATGAGATATACAGAAATAGTCATTTTCTTAATCTCCAAAAAAATATGCAGAAGTCTAATATCACTCATGAGGTTTTTACATGCTCTTGACAATTATTTTCTTTTTCTAGAAGTTATGATTTAGCTTAAGTATTAAGTGAGCCACAAATGTGAAGCATCCACCAAGTCAAAGATCTGTCAAATCAAGCAAACCTTACACGCAAGTCAGTGGGCACTATGTAATGTCAAAAAGACCCCACTCAAGTCAGCAGAGAAACTATTGACTCATTTTTTCTGTGTCTCTTCTTATGTATGTTTTTCTCTCTACCCAAATTAAAATGTTTGCATTTTAGCTGCATGTCAAATCTAACTCTCTAACAAACTGCCTTCTTTATGATTTCTCAGTTTTACTCCATGACATCCTAACATCTCAACGCATCTCAGACTAAAAGCATTTCTTTACACAGGGCTTACGACTTCAAATCTAAACATTTCCACTGCCAAAAAGCATCTGAAAAAAACACAATAACCTAGAGAAATTGAGTTATCCTGACAATTCCTAAACTGACAAGTCTAGTCACTGAAAATAATAAACAATTTTCTCTGTGTTCAACTGAGGAGATATTCCCCCATTCTAGAAAGAAGAGCTATAGTGTGGAAGACCCAGATAAAACACTCCTACATAGAACCATGTGGAAAAGAGCTATCAGCAACCTTCCTCCATATTTTTCATGTTATGTGGTCATTGGAGCGGCTACCTCACACACCTGTCTTTTGAAATGTGGAGAGAGTCATACAGCAAAGGTCAGAATCACCCAAATTCCCCGGGGACAACCACAGAACCATTAACCACTTAGCACAGTCTTGGCACTATCATCAGGTTCTTTCACCAGCTATAGTCTTTTCTCCTGTGGTTTCTTAAAAAAGGATGACTAGTTACCTCCAAGGCAGTTGTAAAAACAGGAGATAAACTGGACTCTTACTTCAAACATTGTGGAAAGAAAAATCAGCTGAGTGGCTGTTACCCTGTGAGAGAGCATCTGCAAGGGTCAGAGCAGCTCTCCATCTCCCTGTGTTCTCCTCCAGAGTGGCCAGCTGAGAGAGAAGGACCAGCCCTGCACCTTCCTGGCACTGCTGACTGCAGCAGCCGGTGCAATTTCTTCTGCAGCTCTTTCCCTTCACCCTATATTCCATTCACCCAGCAGCAGAACCAGTACCAGCACAACCACATCAGCTTCACCTCCACTGCTGGAACTGATGCCATCATTCCCACTGCCCCCAAAACCTACACCACTATCACTCTCAACACCTGAACTGTGCCCCTCCACAGTACTATGCAGAAGGACCCCAGTACCCTGGTGGTCAAAGCTCACCCAGTGTTACCAGTGTGATCCAAACACTGCCTGAAGAGATGACATCTACTTTTGTGCTCTCTGCTATACTCCACTTCTTTCCCCATGAAGGAGGAAGACCCTCTCCATACCTTACTGATGTCCTACTCCCCTACCACTGTGCCCTTCTTTCTTTCCTCCAGCTCCTGTACAATTGCTTCCTTTTGCACAGCTTTTACTCTCCCACATTTTTTTGCATAGTTTTCTCATTTCAGTGGGTCAGTTCTCCCTCCCCGCCCCCAGCCAGTTTATCCCCCTCTTTTATGTCTGCAATTTTTCCATGCTCCCTTTTCCTTTTCACAGAATCACAGAATCAAAGAATGGTGAGGTTGGAAGGGACCTCTGGAGATTATCTAGTCCAACCCCCTGCTCAGTCAGGGTCACCTAGAGCATGTTGCACAGGATCTCATCCAGGCAGGTTTTGAATGTCTCCAGAGAAGGAGACTCCACAACCTCTCTGGGCAACCTGTTCCAGTGCTCTGTCAGCCTCACAGTGAAGAAGTTTTTCCTCATGTTCAGATAGAACTGCCTGTGTTTCAGTTTGTGCCCGTTGCCTCGCGTCCCGTCACTGGGCACCACTGAAAAGAGTCTGGCTCCATCCTCTTGACACCCTCCCTTTAGATATTTGTACACATTGATAAGATCTCCTCTCAGTCTTCTCTTCTCCAGGCTAAACAGGCCCAGTTCTCTCAGTCTTTCCTCATAAGAGAGATGCTCCAGTCCCCTAATCATCTTTGTGGCCCTTCGCTGGACTTGCTCCAGTAGTGCCACATCCCTCTTGTACTGGGGAGCCCAGAACTGGACACAGTACTCCAGATGTGGCCTCATCAGGGCTGAGGAGAGGGGGAGGCCACCTTCATCCACCTCCAGCCCAGATCTGAGTAGCAGAGTCTACTTTGGTCACCTCAAGCTATGCCTCAGAAAAAACAGTGTTTGCTCCTGTTCTGTTTCTGCTCTCTCATGTCCTACCCTGATGCAAGATAGCAGAAACTCCAACTACTGGAGTACCATTACCTCACTAGAAGAGGGTGAGGAACGCTTTTGGCCCACCCTGTGCATATTCCAAGCTAATTCCAGGACCACAGGGGATGTAAATTGCAAAATTCTCCATGGAGCAGTGGACATGGGCATGTTCATGGTGCAGTTCATGGGCTCCCCTTACTCATACTCACACTTCTGCAACAGGAGGGAAATGCTAGTATGCATGTACATTGAATAGCCTTGTTGCTGGAGCCCAGAAATTCTCTATGAGGTTCAGGGCGCACTTCTCCTTCCCTATCTAAGGCCTCACCAAGTCAGGAACATCCTCATTGACCTCCTCATGATCATCCATAGCTCTAGGAAAAGGAAGCTTGATGAGGGGAATCCAGGTAATGGTGGGACCAATTTCCATTCTCTTGTTCTGTGATGTCTTCAGACTGTGCAATGTATCCACTGTCTGCTTGCATGCCTCAGGTAGTAGTGGGTGCTCTCAGTGTTGCTCTGCTTAGGGTCCTCCTGTAGTTCCCTGTTTTTAACATTTTAACCCTTCACCCCTGTTCCCTCAAGAAGTTTTCTTAAAATAAGTTTGCATTTCTTCATGTGTATGCAATAACAACAGAAAAATCTTAAAATGTGGAAGACTTCAAACTTTAAAAGCTACCACTCCCTTGCAGGAAGAGAAAAAAGAAGGGATGATAGGGGAAAGGGGGTTCATAGCCTTTTTCATTTGTATAACTCTTCAACAGAAAGGAGAGTAAAGGTTCCTGTTTATAGCAATGGGGGAAGACACCTTTCTAAATTCACTCTCAGGGACTTTATTTGTGAACAGCATTCTCATAAACACAAAAGTTAAAGAATTGGTTTCTTGCATAGAATTGAACATGACCTTTTTTTTCTGATATTTCTGGATTATCACATTCTTTTCTTCATTGTCTGATGACTCTATGCCCACTGAGTATACCTGCAATGTGTGAAAGGGGGCTTCTTAGTGCTAGTCCCCTATGGCCCAAAGGCAACACATCTCAGATAGCACAGATTTCCCTAAACCACAAAGGTGGAAATCCCAGATGCTATGTGATTTAGAGTTTTACACCAACACTGTGTGCTTTATGCAAACACTTCTCAGCAAGCGAAAGGTCACAGGAAACTGAAGTGAGATAACAAAAAAAAGTAAAAAAGAAGGAAGAGGATGTCAGCGTAGATGTAGAAGGAAGAGGTTTCACTGAAATAGTTTGCATTTTAAAGTGCACTGAGTTGTGCTGGGAGAATATATAAGGTTCTAATATAAATCTTCTTTTAATTAAATCAGCTGGCACATCCTTACCTTTTTAAAAAAAATCAAATGATTGCTGGGAGTCTTTAGGGACTGGAAACATGATAAGAAAGCTTTTTGCATCAGTCCATCATTTGTATCTATCTGTGATTTTTGACATAAGGTGTATTGTTCCTGTCTGTGGTTTATTAAAAAAGAAACATCTGTGGGAAATAACAGTTCATTGTGATCAAAAGCACGTTTTTATCTGCAACATATTTACTCATATACATGATCTGGTTCAGAGGTGTTGTTTAGAATTATATACACAAAAGTAGTGTAATGAAGTAGACCATAATCAGAGAAGTGATATGGTAGAATGGAAACAAAAGTTTCAGAAAAGTAAGCACAAACATTGTTTTTCATTGACTTCCCTCAGGATCTGGGTTAAAGCTTCTAGTACCAATATTTGCATTTCTAAGCAGATTCCTGAACAATTTCATGTATTTTCAAGGAAGGAATGTGCTCACATTATCTATATATTTTAAATATATATTTAAATGTATATATGCATGCATATAGATATATACAAATATATGTGTGGGGTTTTGTTTTTTTTTTCACATTGTGGGAAGTGGATTAGGCTGAAATCATAGTCTGGCAGTCCCATTCCAGCCACTTTTGAAGAAGGGAAAAATTCGTTCTAAATCTGAGCTCAATGCACGTAGTCAAGTATTTAAAATTAGATTTTAAGTGTAGCTATAGCTGTTTCTGAGTAATTCTTCCTTCTTTGTGAAAAATTAAATAATCCCATTCTTCCTTCAGGAACGCTTCCCCATAATAAAGATTAAACGATTTGATGAGGAACTAGAAATGCTATTATGTGATATTACGCCTATGGGATTCACATACTACTAGCAGATCCCAAACAAACAAAATGGGTAGGATTCTAAAGAGTATTTATCCTGCTTCCTAACTCAGTTAAGCTTTTTGAAAATTATTCCAAAATTTGTGTAAAATATGAGCCAAAAAAGTAATGGATGCAATACATAAATTGTTCACAGCTATGACAAGTTGTTTTAGCCACTCTGAGTGAAGATATTATGAAGGCAGAAAATGAAAGGTATTTCATGGTCAGAGTATTTCAGTGCTGGGGCTGATGCATCAGCAATTGATACCTATTTGCCATGTAGACTGGTAAGTAACTTGGCACTACTGCCCTTTCTCTGACTTTTGCTCTGTGGAAAAAGGAGATGGAAGAGATATCAATGAATATTTATCCAAATCCAGCAAAGACATGTCCATCTGTTACTATGATGGAATCCACGCATGCACCCTGAACACGGATAAGATTTTATAATTGTGATCTCACACCACGAAACATTATAAAATGCAAAAGTTACATTTCACCATAGCACATTTTACTTTTAATGATTTCAGGTTCCAACATAAAATCATTTAGTCTTTGTAAATCAAGTTTAAAAAATACCTTGGTTTTCCTTCTGACTGTTCCACTCTTGGAATTGTATGCATAGTGCAATTTTTGAATAAGTTTGAAGTCTCAGTATGCCGTAGCCTTTCTCCTTCACAGCTTTGCCTGTGAAAGACTAAAATTGTTATTCATTTGAAGCTATTTTAAATGCTCATAAAAAAATGCTGGGTGGCTTGTTGAGATGAAGGGATTGATACTTCCTTGAATGTTTGGTCGTACAAAATCTTTGAACAGTGACTAAAAATCAAAGAGATGATAACATGATTTTGAACTTCAGGACTGGCTCACTTAGGTAACTCAAGGTCAAAAGGCATCTTTCTCATTTATAGTATTGATACAAATTTAGTAAATAGTGTCTATAGTATCTAGTATCTCATAGGGCTGAAAGCCAGCTAATGCATTTTTCAAAAAACACTTTACTTGAAAATTTGCAATTTACTTGCACTTTGAACATGTATCCAGGGACTGTATATCAATATAATGAAGGCCCATATTCACGCTTACTCATGTTGAGTAGTCACATACTGTTCAGTTTCTTTAAAACCAATAAACTACTTCCAAAGAAAGGATAGCAAGATCCAGTCCTTCATGGTCTGTAATTTTCAAACTATTAAACACATTTGCTTATTTTTATCTCCTTATTTATCTCTCTATTTATTTCTTATTTGGAATATGTCTTGGTTGTCCACCCAGCCTACTTTCAATATGAAATGCATGACTCTATCTTTGATTTTAAATTCTAGAGGACTTCTGCTTTTGTTTTGCCACTTTTGTATTAATAAAAATACTTTTTTGTTGTTTTTTTAAGCATAGCCTGTACATCTGCAGCATGAAACTGAATGATGAAATAAAGGCAATTTTCTTCTAGTGTGTGCCTTTTCCTCTAAAAAAAAGAAATACAACTCTTTACGAGATACAAGACAAATGACACAAAAGTGAAAGGGCACTGATACAAACTGGATAGGCTTACAGCATAATTGAATTAAGTCTTGTGTGCCACATATGATCACAAAGCAGGGCCATGTCTTGAGCACTCTGAATGTAGGGAGGCTGCCAGTCAATAAAAAGACCCTTTAAACTGGTTAAATGCATCATGAGCGTGTGCAGAACCCTCCTAGCTAACAGGTGGCTGAATAAAACTCAGCTGGTGTTGCACAGGGCTATAGCATTGACCTTCTTTAGGATAATTTCAGCCCTCTTTAAAAAAAAAAAATTGTTACTGTACTTGGTGTAGTGGAAACAATTTAAGGATGAATAATTTCTTTTAGTCCCTTGAGGCACCGGTGGCTCGCTCTTTCCACTCTCTCTCTTTTTCTGTGTCTCTCAACTGAATTAACATAAAGGAACAGTGACAACAGCAAGCTGAAAAGCGTAGCTGGTGGGAGGATTAAGTATATCATTGAAAGGAATTATGTTGTAAATGACTGGGAGGGGTAGGGGCTTCTGTTCCTTGGTCCCATCTGGTCTTTAAAGAATACCTTGTTGTAATTACCCCCAGATGGCTTTGTGCTACGCTGGGCCTGGACAGCCAGGTGCCACTGTACCCTGCTGGGTGTGATATTCATTGCTGCATGCAGTGACAAAAATGGACTTTATTGCAACCTAATTTTTTCCAGGGTATTACACAAATATGAAATGAACATAGCTTATCAAACAACAGCTTAGTGTGTCAGGAGCAGGAACTGTCACACCTAAGACAAGTCTGCCTTGTTATTTCACTTCTAAAAATTGTCTTGAATGGTGGAAATATCAACAATTTACAGTGTTTGTCTGCTAATAAATACATATTATATCATGTTAGCTATTTTTCCAAAAGCTGAAAAGTTCAAATTACCCTAAGGCAATTGATGGAAATAGTGGAGCAACAAAAGATGTTACAAAGTCAGTTTTACAACAAGATTTGCTGTAGGCTAAATTCAGGCCCAGTCCTAGAAGATTTTGGCACACAAAACTCTCCCTATTCAGATCCAACCTCAGGACCATGCTTCTACATCAGATGCAAATTTTTACTTGTTCTTTTCTCTTGTTGTTCATATAGCAGTCATTATTTTACACAGTTCTTGATCATTTTATTTCCAAAATAACACTAGTCCTACATTTTCATATTTTCTTTCAAAAAACTGTTGCTAAAATTATTCTGAAAGAATCAATATTACTATTCAAAACTATTATGTTTATCAGAAAGGAAAAAAGAAAAACTCAGAGGAAAAATAGAAACACAAGATTCTAAATCCTTACTTACTCTCTGAAGCAACCAGCCTTATTTTCGAAAGCAGGGGGAAGCCAAGGCTTCCCACTGCAGTCTGACACTCAAATCCAGAGGAAATTTTGAGACTTTCAGAAGCCATGCTCATTCAATGGAAGCGGTAGTGCCTCATCACTTTTCTCTCTCCTGTCCTTCTCTCTGCATCCAAGCAAACTCCCAAGGAGTTCATTTTCTGGAAATTATATTTGGCAAGATCACAGAAATCACATGAACTGATAGTGGGAGAAATGCCACAGAGACAGAATACACCCTGACCATCCTTCTCTCTGCCCCTACCCTGCCACATACTTGCCCCATCCAGCTGGAGAGCCGGTGAGTCCTGTGAGTGGCTTTCCCCGGACAAGGGTAGGCAGCCTGGAGTTTGCTACTATGCTCTGAGTCAGCTTCTGGAAGTCATGCAGCTCTGTTGGCTTGGGGCTGTGCTGGAGCAAATACAGCTTCTCTCTTGGTCACTATGGACACTACTATGTATTCAGCTACTCCTAAGTTAATTATAAACTAGCTAACATGCATACTGCTACCAGTAGGAGCTTACAATGGGCAAGCCACCAAGTACGTGCACAGCTTCTCCAGTATGTTTGATATAGCTCATGCACCATTCCCTTATTCCCCCAGCTGTGCTGCCGAGGTACTGAGTGACCTGAGGTGTTGGTCCACAAACACAAAGTGTTGTCTTAGCAATGCCTGGTGGGTACAGCCCAGAGCATGCTTCTTTCCATAGGTCTGCAAGGGAAAGGAAAGCCAATCTCCAGCTTCTCTCAGGTCCATTTTAGTCTTGATTGTCTCAAGATTGTCCTTTCCCGGCCTTTGCCTACTTCCCACTGCCTCATGTAATCAAAGTGAGAGAAACTGTAACTTTTGTGGCAGCTGTTTTTCTACCTCAAACATGCTCAAAAGATGTTAGTAACTCATGAAAAGGAAAAAGATGTTCTTTATATCTTCTAACCTGCCTGGGAAAATATATAAGTAGGCTCACGGCTGAGTTCTTAGCCTCCTTCATTACTATCATCTCATTAGTAATGTACTTCAAAGAAAATAGCCTGGTTTGCTTTTGTTCTAAGGCTCTTCTTTCTGTCCTGACAGGGCAAATTTTGAGACTGTGACATTTTCTGAGAAGGCAAAGGAGTCTTAGCATATAGAAAACTTTTAAGAGGTAATAACATTGTAGGTTTTTTATAATTGACTCTTTTTGAATCTTATATTCAAAACATGCCCAGGACTACCTTAAATCACCAGCTACATTTTTTCAGCTTGGAAATTATCAGCAGATGATTACACAGCCCCCCATTTCAGAGAACCTTTGACTTTGCTAACCAATTGTTACTCAGACTTCAAATCAGTCATATAAAAAACAGAGCTTCCATGCAAGGCAAAACAGATTTTTCACTCATTCTCTATGACTTGGGTAAAATAATTTTATGGGATGCCTCTCATCAGCTCTAATTCACCTATTCCAGTAAGTTCAAATTCATCCATAAAGCCCCAGTGTCATCTTCCATCACCTTTATGAATACTCTCAAAGGAAATATAAGTGTTGTCCCAGTGACTTTGCAGACAATCAGATTAGTCAGCATTAGTCAATCAGATCTTATGCTGTGAAATATGATGGGACGAAATTTTGGCATTAGAGACAAGGTGAGACTTATGCTGACTTAGTACTGTGTAGTGGCAAGTTTCCACATATTGACCAAACTAGTAAGAAATGTTTTTTTTCCTCTCCTTTTTTCTCTGTCTCTCTCTCCTTTTCCCTCTCCTGGTGTGCCAGTGTGTCTATACATATTTATATGTGTATACACATACATACATACATGCATATCTATCTCAGGGACAAAATCTGAGAGATTACATATCTATAATTATATATATCTGTCCTGTTAAAATTACAAAATAACAGTTGATGTGTGTTTTACCAAACCTAAGCTGTGTCTGAGCTACTCATCACAGTCAATTTATTTTTGTATGAGAAATGGACATACATACATTACATTAATGAAAATCGCCTACATAACAGTCAGATATCTTTGGGAAATTTAATTTTAGAGAATGCAAACTTCTTTACATGCATGATATGCCATATGTGCATACGCATTAGCTGCAAAGAAAGAGGAAAATGCCAGTTCGGATTTTCAGTGTGAGTTATATAGTATAATACTCGGAAAAATGAAGTTCCAGAATTCTTCATTATGATGTTAATAAGACCCAGGCAATGAGAAGAATTCTCTGAAGTCTATATATGAAAGACATGATCCAGTTTGGACTCAACTCTGACCATGGTGGATCCACTGCTCTGTCAGTGATGCCAGCCCTGTACTTCTTGTGCCACCCAAAAAACCAAGTCTCCATCAGAATGCTAACCTCTCATTAATCAGCTTCTTCCTCCGAACCTATTTCTGATGGCAAAGAAATTTGATGGATAACAGGTGCTGGATATCCTGCTGCAGAAATTTTATGCAAAAGTTGAAGAAACTCACACTCCATTACTACTTTAATAAGTATATGGCTTTCACACTTTGCCCACTTCTGTTTTTTTTCAGGCTGGGAAGACCTAGTAGAGAAACTGGTTTCGCCTGTATATGGAAGATGGCTAGCATGCTGTGGCACTAATGATAACTGAAGAAATTACTAATAATAACCATATAATTTTAACATATATCACTTGATGACATCAGTTAATCCAATTTTTAAATTTAACTTCAGTATTAAAGATATTATTTATTTCTAAGCAATTTTTACAACCCATGATTAATGATTACCTTCTGAATGTAGAACGTGAATATAGTCCTTCAGTGTATATGTTCAYGCAAGAGAGTGAATGTTTACAGGCAAAGCAGAATCACAGAGCACAGGAGATGACATATTTATTGATGAAAGCACGGTTTTGTCAATACCACTGAAGCGAAGCTGTGTCATATTGAACCATTTTGTCAGGAAGATCTTGTGTGGTGAGCTTGCACTATTACCTTTTTTTTGTTTTGCGGTGCTTCAAATTTGAAAAAAATTCCTCTTAGAAGCGTTACATTGACAGCAGTGACAATTTTTGTTGAGCATTTCTCAGCCTTCTGCATTTAACAGCTAACCAGATGAAGGTCCTGATTTAAGACGTACCATTTCAGGGTGCATAATCAGAGTCAGTGTGGATTTAGGGTTGTATCTTACCTTTCACTTTTCATGGAGGTTCTGCACACACCTGAGTAGGAACTATGCAACATGATAAATAGAAGAAACTTATGGTAAACAAACAAACAAAGCATTCTGTCACCCCTATGCATTTTGGGCAACACAGTAATTCCTGAGAGACCTCTTTGTTTCAGTTCTGTATGGGGACAGTGAAGCTGCTTAGGTGAAAGCATCTGAGCACAGACGTGAAAGTATGGAAGAGAAAACCTAGAATACTCAAAACTGTACTTACACGTATACATATGCATGGCTAGAAACTGTGACACAATTTATCCAGTGCAAGGCACGTGAGAGCACAAATGGCTGGAATGGTACAAACTTGACTGGAAAATAATATCTATAGTCTCTGAATTAACTGATATAGGGTGGAAGAAGCTATATCATCCTGTCCCAATTTCCTGAGTTATTCAGCTTGTGATAAACCTCTTCTGCTCTCTCATTAAGAGAGTTTTACGGTAAATCAAAGTATTTGTTGAAAATACATATTTTTTAAGAGGATCTGCTCTTACTTATTTCTCAGGTCAGTCATCCTGAGGCATGGTGTAGCATTGCAATGCAGTTTTAAAAGTGGCAGCAGAAATGGAAAAGCTCCTCTGACTAAACAGCACGGCCTTAATGAGAAAAATATGATGCATTTTCAAGTTGGTGAGTTGAGTGTAAATTTTCAGTATTTGCTAAGCTGAAAGCCTTATTGTTTCACAGTTGGAATTTACAGGTAATCAAAAATGACTACATCCTAGTGTCAGGGATCTTCCACTCAAATTTCACTCAATAAGCTTTCAAACAGTTTTAAAGTCAAGCCAGACCTCGAACCGTACTCTCAAAAGCCATGAACCCTCTCCTCTATGCACAGACATATCTTTTTAATTATTATTAACCTGAATCACTTGACTTTATGGTGATTTATGGACCTTTATGAGATGGAGCCTTGAAGCTGCAGCATGGTCACCATAGCAGAGCACTAGTCACAGCAGGGAAGGTGCAGGTGCTGTAAAGCTCTGCAGAGCACTGCCCTGAAATCAGCAGGCTTCTGCACCTGCCAACAGTATGCTGCATTAAAGGAGGCAAAACAGATGTGGCATAAGCATGTTTTCACCAGGTCTCCATGTTCCTAGTGACGCCACTACTCACTTGCTCCTCGCTCGTCACTAGTGTATAAGAAACAGAGGCAAGTACTCCCAAATTAATAACAATCTGCCCTTGGCTGGGGTGGTGAACATGGGCGCTGAGCTGAGAGTTGGGTCTAAGATACAAGCTGAGGATCTGAGCTGGATTGGGCAGGATGCGAAATAGGGAGCAGGGAGTGAGATTCCTGGGGAAGTCATCTTCAACAGCCACTTCTACCCAGCCAAGCTCAACTGCTTCCAGCCCAGCCCTCATCAACCAATTGGCTCATCACACGAGGTATTTCCGACACAGTCCAACCCTCTCCAGATTCAGTAGAGCCTTCCTACTGATTTCAGTGGCAAAAAGATCACACCCTGTGATAACATTCAGGACCATGTGTTTAAATATGGTTGCCCTCATATTCTCTTTCCATCTTCCTTTTCCTCCATTTTCCTCTATAATCGCCTATTATATTCCTGTTTCAACAGCACATACTTTGTGGGAAAGGAGACCCTGTACACAGAGTTCTAGAATTGGCATTTCTGTTATGCAAATGAGTGATATAACTAATATACTGAGAAACCTACCCATAATTCTGGTCCTGAGATCTTCCTTCTGGGAACATTCTCACCAACTCAAGACTGCATGTGATTGTGCAGTTTTATTTTGTTTAGTGCAAATAATGCAAAACAGAATAAAACTAACTCATTCCTGCACATTCAAGTGTGTGCACTGAAATTTTGGCTGTCATCGGGTACCTAGTTTTTAAGTGTTCTGGAAGGAGGATAATTGCACCTAAACATACATGTGCAATATATTTATTGAAAATATATATATATTTTAAGAGGATCTGCTTCACCAGGAACACCAGCAAGGACTTTGGCCTTGTGTAAACGTTATTGCCACAAGCTAATATAGCAAAATAACTACTGATACAGCATTGAAGAAAATGGGATTGGATGTAGGTTTTTTTGAAGAAACCTGCAATGTGCCATAAGGATCATTTGAAGTATATATTCTTGATAATGATAAAAGTGGCATTTCATGTGCTAGTCTAATATTATGACTAACGTAGTAGTAAGACTTATATTTTAGTTTAACTATCAGAGGAAGTGTCTCTCTGAAAGTTATCTACTAAATTAACAAATTCAACTTTTTCTTGAAACAGTATTTTTAAATGTAATGTTTCTCTCCCAACTCCCAGTTCTGAAGTAATGTTTTATAAGGATTGTGGCTACTGTAATGCCATCACACACAGTGAGGCATCACTCCTGATTGTTAATGAGTGCAAATCGCAAGAGACGAAATCCTTCTCCGGGGTGGGAAGTGGATGGGAAATTCAATTTTAAGACTGTAATGTTCTGGAGTAGATGATAAAGGTATGGAAACTTTCAGAGAAAATCTTCTTCAGGGATCAAAAAAAAAAAAATCTCAGTGTGTTTGCAGATATAATGAGTACTCAACGTACTTTTAATATATTTCTGCAGTTAGTGGAATATTTCATGAAAAAAACTGCAAGGGAAAAGAATACGCTCAATCTTCTGCTTCTTCGCTATTTGCAAATGCTTTTTAAATATGCTTTTAAAGCAGCATCTTGAAAACAGAGTACATTATATAGACATTGTGTAGAAATCTACAACCACAGGATCCTGAAAGGAAGCACTCATAACAGTAATCCTTTTATTTGACATCTAAACCCAACAATATATTTTTATGAGCTAATTTATTCTTGAATTGAAGAGGTTATAGTTTATAAGGGCCAGATGGAAACTGGTCTTGAAATATGTGAAAACATAATTGTGACCAACAGCAACAATACCACTGTCATTAACAGAAAGTATTTACATGGAAATTTGTAATAATAGTTTCTTCTATGTACACAGGACCTTGTATTTAAGATAGCACTGAAAGATCTGATAAAAATGGATTGCTCAGTATAGCTAGTCTTCTAAAGAGAAAGAAACAAGAAAACTCTCTATTAGGTAAATTTGGTAAATGATGTGATCTGTTGCTAATGGGAAATTTAATAAAAGGTCTGAATAACTTTTTAGGTGCTAATCTACACCCACATGAGAATTTGCAGAATTCTGCTTTTTTTAGTGTAGAAAATTTAATGTAGAAAAGTTCTGTCAGACTATTCATTTCATGTCTTTACTGGGGCAATATTGCTCACAATAAAATTTGTCAGATTTTGAGTCCAATCTGCTTTTAATCTTTTTCAGGTGGAATCAGTTTTCAGCCAGATCACTGTTTGCTCTATCTCATCCTGTTGCCATAGATATCCTGTGGAATCAGAGGAATGAATTGCAACCTGAACTTTTGTCATCCGAAAGGGACTGTACCTAAACATACTTTCTTTCCTAGTCATCTCTATGACTAGCATTTTCTCTGTCTCAACCTTCATTCTCCTGTATCTTTAGAATGAAGGTTTACAGAGTAATAGAATAAAGAGTAGAGATTCTCTTTTATTTCATACTCTGGTTTCTCACCATCTGCACTGCCTTTAAAGCCTAAAAACCTGTCAATCTCATAAGAAAGTAACTCCAATACATACGGACAAATATTCAATTTAGGGTTTGCAAGCTAGAGCAAACAATGTGTGGCTAATGTAAATTAATTATCGATAATTTAGTTTCAGATATGCCTATTGAACATTTTGTATGGACTTATGCAAGTGGAAAGCATAGACATAAACAAGTTCTTATAGATAAATGACATCTGTATGGCAGTTCAAATCTATTTATGATAACCATCAGGACATGTCTTCACTCAAAACCTCTTCTCATCAGATATGATTGCCACTACAGTACCCTACAATTGTGAAGATAAGAGGATATTATTCTCTGGCATTCAATTCTTCTTCTCTAATTTTTATTTTATTTCAGTTCATACTTTATTGTCCAAATGCAAAACTCTAATAACTTGTCAGTCACATCTTAGAGCGCAACAAAATTGCAAATTAAATTGGGAAGGGATGGCAAAGAATGTTGCCCATCTATTCTGTAATCAAATATCTTCCTAGGTCTAATCAGTAAGAGGACAAGCCAGCTGAAATGCTCATGCACATCTTTACATGATATTCTCAGTGTCAGCCGAACCAAGCAAAAGACTGTATGGAGATGCACTCCTCTGAGGCCTGCTGCAGTATTGATTCTTTATTAAGGTACTCAGTAGCAAAAAGAAATTCTGCATGATTATTCAAACATGCCACTGAAAACACTAAGAAATATCCGTTGCTTGACAATACCTTCTCAGATAAATTTTAATTCATGCTTTAGAAAATAGTCCAGTAATAATTTTGAACCAGACAATTGACTTAAGAGTCAAAAAAGTCATATCCCTGTTGAAGAGTAGTACAAATCATTACAAATTTCTTGTTTAGCTTCTACTTGGATATTGATTCATTTCTATCTAACAAGAAAGAAAGAAAACTGCAATTATAGCAGTGCTGTTCATGCTACTATACTTACAGGTCTCTCAGGTTTTCCGTTWTTAACCCCTATTGTCACAGGTTTCTAAACTCAGCAGTAGTCTGGCACTCGCAAGCTCAGCTGTTCTTCAGTTTCTCAATTCTAGCAATGGATATATCTTTAAAACACTTTGTTTACATTCTGCTCTTAATTATCCTTCTATAAATCTGGATTTATACCACAGTACCTGAGCACAGTCATTCTAGTCTGCATTTTGTTGTCTTCTAGCAACAATTCTGTTCAAAAATAATGTATGAAATCAGAGTATCAACATTTATATTCTCATAATACAAAACTAGCAGTCTGGAGATTTGGGGGAAGAGGAAAGTATTACAATGTCACTAATTATAATAGTGAATAGATTATGTTTAAACCTGATTGGGTGAGCACATTGTACTTCAAGAATTTTTTCATTGTTATAATGACCGGTTGTCTATAAATGCATCAGAAGAGTTTTAAAGACTCTTTAAAAAATTCCTAGTCATTTTATGCTGCATCATCATACGGAAGAGAGCTGAGTTCTCTAGATGGGTGTCCAGAAGATAGTTTGTTCAAATGGCAGTGAAGAACTATCTCTTGAAGAGAGATACTGTGATGTATGAACTGGATGGGGATTTAGCAACATATGGTAAGGTTTCAGAGGAATGGGAAGAGGTGTATTTGGTTTCATTTTTCTAATTAGGAAATCATCTTTCAAAGTCTAGAAACCACCAGTTTAGACAATGTTATAGTTCTAGGTCAGCCAGCCTAGAGAAAATATTTTCAATATTAAGGGTGATAAATCTGAACTGACTGTTGAATCTCATTTTCAGTTATTGGACATTTTTTCTGAGCAATATAAAAAGAAAAAGTCCTACATTACCATAGTTCTACCTTAAAAAAAAAAAAGAGGATCCAAGACCACCTCCCATTTATTTCAGTGCAATTTGAATCAGAATCTAAACCTGGAGGACAGTATTTTAACTCTTATTTAACTTAGTTCTCATGAAATTGAAGGTAAAATAACTACTTCCTAGTTATGACTTAAGTGCACCCAAAATTAAACTGACTTCAATGAAATTTTGACAACTTCATAACAGCAGGTTTTAGTCCTTTGAAAGGCACAAGCAGTGGCAAAAATGGAATATTCTGTCATATAGACATGATAGTTTAGGTTTTCCCATCCTGACTCAGGTAATCACTAGAAATATTGAGAGAGCAATCCTAATAAGTTGACTAGTTTGCATTTTTAGAAAACGGATTTGTGTCTTAGTTTTGGATCCTTATCTAGAAAATTATCTTGAAAACTTTCCCAGAGTCAGCCATGATCACAGAAAAACTAGAGATAGGCCTGAAATAAACAGCAGACAAGAGAGTCTTTAGATTGGAAAAAAGCCGCTTGCACACTTTAGAAATGGCACCTCTGCTGAAAACAATTCTAAATGTATCATTGTACCAATACCTGAAAAAAAAGACTCTAAAATAACTTCCAAGAGCTAATGCAGCCAGATGTTTCAATCTAATTTTGCTGAATTAAGGAAAGAAAAAGCAGACTTTGTCACAGCCATTAACAAATCTATTGCCATAGAAATGACTCACAAGTGAGATTTGAAACATCACCTATTTGCAAATTACCTGTGCATTTTACAAAGCATTTAAACTATATTAAGTGACCTGTAGAGACCTATTTTTCTTTCCTTTCTTCTCAGGTACAGCTGTGAAATTAGCTTCTGAGGGCTTGTTTTAAAGCAATACACGTGATAATGATTCTCTCACTAAAACTAACCCCCTTTCAAAAATGGTTCAGCTAAGAGTGGGTTAACGACAGCTAGTGAGTTAAAGTGTACAGAGAGCGGGTTAAAGTGTGCTGAACCAAGTTTATTGAGAGAGAAGTGGCATTGCTGTGCCTAGCGGAGCACTGTGTTGTGGAGGGATGCTGCTGTCTCTCTAGGTGATAGAGGAGTCTGTGACAAAATGAGGTAGTGACCCACTCAGAGATGTCTAACATATGCTGGCACAGATGCTACCAGACGTCTCCCACAGGGAGGGAGACAGGGAGTGATTATTGAATATTAGGGAAATTTGTACCAGAGAGGATTAAAGCTTCTTTCTTTTCTTTTCCCCTTTTTTTTTTGGGGGGGGGAAAGGAGGAGAGGGAAGAATAGGGAGGGGGATCATGTCATTGCCCTGCACAAAGGATAAGCAACTGAAGTTCAACTTTATAAGCTGCTGCCTCTTAATATATGTGAAGTCATATGTTTGAGCAACAGTAGGTTAATGTGGAGGTCTTTCATCTCTGGAGATAAGAGTTTAAATCTAGGTCAGATCCCTATGGTAGCATTTTGAGATGAAATATAAAAATGTTCTTGCTATTTTCACTTGCAGAAGAGTATAAAATTGCTCACTGTCACATTTTGCATTTTATTTTGTAATTTTGTAAATTACTTGATTTCAGCAGTTTTAAAATTCACTTATAGCAAATATGTTTATAAGACATTTGTTTTCCTCTGTTGCGCTTATTAATGAAATGTATAATGCAAACTCATCATAGGAATACACGACCACAAATAGTTACAAGAACAAAGGAACAAAGAGCCAAATTTTGACTCAGTGAAATTGCCCACAGGAGAAATGCTGATAGTTCAAACAGAACCATAGATATGGATGAATAATGAATACAAAATGTAAAGTATATTAATTTGTGATATATTGTAAAACTCATATACTAGGTTTCATGCACAGTATGGCTGAATTTGTTACAGTTTGCCAGAATGTAATGCAACTGTCTGTATCAAAGGTTTACATTGATTCAAATTATTGACACAAGATAAATGTCTGGGTAATAAAAATGTTATCTGTCTACTCAAGTATGAGTTTTTCCAAAACAGAAGCAAATTTGGGACTATTTCTTATTACTTATATGTCTTTCTTATTACAATATTTCTTATTAATATGTCTGTGTATACCAATGAAGTTTTTAGAAATACAATGAAAAATTGAACATTTAACTGAAACTTCCTTTTCCCCTTGTAGTTTGTGACCTTTGAGAGTTATGGAGGTAGTAAGGGGCAAGAGAATCCAAATCTGAATCTCTCCACCTGCCTGATATACCCAGAAAATGTACATACATGCTGTTGGAAGAAAGCTTTGTAGGCAGTACTTTCCTTGCTCAACTTTTGAAAGCACCTTTCTCAAAGGAGCAAAGCGTGATCACGTCTGTTCAGGAAGATTTCATTTTCACAGCTATAATTTAAAAACTGAACTTAAAGAAAGATTCTGCCCACAGAAATTAGATCTACAAATTTTATGTTAGATTTTGGATTTCTAATCTATAATGACAAATCCACTTCCTAGATTGGAATAAATTAAGCTGATTTTACCAACAACAGCCAAAGTACTGAGAAACACTTGGCAGACAGACAAGGCTTTCAAAGAAAATAATTTTTAAAAAGAAAATTGTTACCAAAGAATGCAACTGAAGTAAGTTAATTAGCTCACAAACTCGACTCCTGTTGTGCTTAATTTTTCAGAAAATGATTTCTCTTCTGCATTCCTTTCTTAAACGTTGATTAATATGAAGATATTATTTTGCTGAAGGAAAACTTCATGATTGGGATCAATAGATATGTTCTTCTTATCTAGTCCAGGACCCTCATCTGTGATTCTTGTTCTGCTTATATATGGTCCAAGGGATTAGCTGGATTTCCCAGTATTTATAGTTCCTGGAAATGGATTTTAAAAGTGTATTTTAAAGGGAGGAAAATTATGCCACTTTTTATCCCCCAAATCCTCATGTTGGTAGGAAACAAACTGGCCTCAAAGAGATGTACAAGCGTGTCAGTAAAATGTTGATTTCAGGGCCTACTCATAAGACTATCCTATGTCAATGTGCTTGTATGTCTCACAAACATGGAAGCAGCGAAAAAAAATCTTTTGACAAACTAATAGATTTCCTACCATTTTTTTTCTTTATGAGTGTTACCTTCCAACCCTAGTGTTCTCCAAGAGCCTCAGAGGTAGCAGTCTGCTTCACATGGACACTCTTCTGCATTTTTTGCCCAAACTCTTTGATAGTGTCTTCAGTCAATGACTGGATCCCAAGGATAAAGACTTTTCTAAAACAAATTGTTTCAGAACATAATTCAGACAAATTCTGTCCTTAATAATATATATGTCCTTTCTGAAAGATTCTGATGGAAAATACCATGATTTTTTAGGTTCTATGCAAGATAAAGTGGGTTTTAATTAAACTTTCAAGGATATCTATTTGTTTCTGCTCTGAAGATTATTGTCAATTATTAATACGGTCCTGAATGTATTCATGATGCTTCAAAAATAGTTTTGCTCTGAGAAGCTTAAAAACTAAGGAATAGACTTTGTGCACCTTAGTTCAACAATCTAAATGGATATATCATTTTTGCAGCAGTAAAGCAAGCAAGATTGACTGCTTAATTATACATCAAGAAAAACAATATTTTAACAGAAGAGCTTGGGGAGTCCGTGTGAAGGCAAAGGCTAAAAATCAGAACTACACATACTCATTTTCAAGAATGAGTCTTACTACTTCTTTGTTCTCCATGGTTTTATTTATATCTTTGTTGGTTTAATAACATTTTCTCCAGAAGTAGGAAATGGAATAACACAAGACTAATTCAAAGAGATATATTCACAGAGTTGACGGGGGTTGTCAAAGGATCTGGCACACAGTATAAAAATGGATGTGAGAAAACATCATGCAGCTAAATCAGTGCCAGAAAATGATGCCATCTAAGGATTGAAGGCAGCATAGTCAGCTACATAACAGTATGACTTTGATATAACCCTACAGGCAGCTCTACACCCGTAAGCAGTCAGCACTGAACACTACCACATTGCTGGCAATGAATCCATACAAAGGACTAGCTACAGGCCATGATGCCACTGCAGGAAGAATATATATTTCAACATTTGACATCTTGCTCTAACAGCTGCCAAGTTTGGCTGTAGCTATTGACCTGATTGCTCAAGGACAGAGAGGAAGAAGAAAAGGAGCAATATAGGCAAGTGATATTAAGGGATTTAAAGATCAGAAGCATCCATGTAGACACTTGAACAGACACACTGCCCATAGCCACCAAAGAGCCTGTTTTGGGAATTAAAAACTGTATAATTACACAAACAAATACAGCCATGTTTGAAGAGATATAACAAAGTGGAGATGAATGAATTTTTTTTTACTATTTTTGAAAGGTACATGGCCCTTACTTAAATGCTGCAGGGATTTCCTTGAACTGCTGCATGCTTAAGAGTTTTCAGTATCTCAGCTGATTCTGAATTAAAATAATTTCCAAAGAGCAAAATCCTGTCCAGGTAACTGCTGAAAGGTTTCACACCAAAACCATTGTGTAATGGAAGTCTGATCAGTTTTAATGGGAAGAAAAAGAATTTAAAAAATGTTAATTTCCCATGTTCATTCCACCTCTTTAAAGTTATAATCTCTGATTTAGCATAACCTTCACAACTCTTGCCCTACTCACAAACAATTTTCCCTTTCCCTTTTCTCTTGCTGATCTGCCTGGCGGTAAAATCTCTATGGCAAGGATTGTCATTTACTCCAGGGCAGATTTATCAGGAGAGCTAATGGGGTTTTTATGTCCCCTTAAATCCCCATTAACATTTCCCCCTGTGATGCATATTACATGTGTCATAACAAGAGTGTAACTGAGCAGGTCCCCTCTCCTGCCAGTGCCAGTCCTGTAGGATAGCTCTTCTGAGACAAAATGCAATTTGTTTGTTTCTTTGGGAAAGAGAATGAAATTGTTCATTTTTGCTTAAAAGCAAACATATTCCTTTTATTTTCACCTTGTTTCTAAAACCAATGACTGGGATGGGTTACCACCTCTATCTCAAGACTGCATTCAAAGGCACAAGTGTGAAGAGAAGCATTCATATATTTTGTCCTTTTGGACGAAAGGCTGTGCAGCTTGCCAGTAACACACACTCCGATGTCTTGCCGTCTATGCCTGATCCATAGAGATAAAAAGCTGTTACGAAGGAGAAACTATGAAGTCTAACTCTAGCCAAAGGTTAAGGACTAAAGCCATGAGTTCTCTGTTAGGCCCTTGATGTCAGCTCTCTCCAAATTAATCCAATATTTGTCTCAATAGCAACAATGAGCAGTAACGCCCCTGATGTTAAGAGATAATTGAAACTAAAGGAAAACGGTGTTTAGGAAATGATTTTAATACTATACTTTTTTAAATGTGTTTTTAAAAGTAGAGTTTTTCCTTAATATTTCCTTGAAAGCCTTTTTTCTGTATTCTGAAAATTGTATTTTTGCTTTTGCATTTAAGGGCTGAGTATATTCATTTGATTCTACACTTTAAAGGCTTTTTTATGATTATTTGAACTGTGAAAAGGAACAGATAGGAATCCATGTTCATACGTCTCAGTACCTTCTACAAATCTTATGAATTTTCTGTGTTCTGGCATATTACTTTATGAAATGTAATTATTGACTTGCCAGATGAGTCACACTTTGACAGCTGCTTTGAAGGTGTGTTCTCTCCAATTTGGCTAAAGCAAAGGGACAAACAATGAATAACATGGGAATTGTACAAACAACTGTAGCAATTCAGCATCACAAGTCACTTATGAAATCTGTAATATGTGAGGAGATTAGTAAGTGAATATAAGTACAATTTAGTATGAAAGGCAGCCTGAAGTTTTAAAGGTGACCTGCAAGGAATGTTGATTTGTTTTATTTTCCCTGAAATTACTTTTGAGGTTATTTATTTATTTATTTTCTTCTTCTGTTTTTGAAAATGCAAAAACAAATTCTTGGTTTCTATCTCTTTTTAATCTCGAACATATTAGAAATGTCAAACCTGTTCATATTTGTTTTCATTTTTTTGGAGAGAGGGGAGGATGCAGACTAGGTCTGCCAGCAATTGAGAACAAAATATTGTGAAGAGGAAGAGTGTTAAACCTTTGATAAAGTCATCTTTTATGCAAACTTTTTAATTCGACCAGCCAAATGCAGACAAAGGATTTTGCCTGAAACTTCCACTTCTTTTCCTGTATTCATCTTTAGTTTTGCAATGTATTTCCCTGGTCATGTCCACACAAAGCTTTTCTGTGACAAACCCCTTCAGACCTTGTCACCTCTGGCAGGTCAGTGAAGGGAGATGTGCTGGAGCCACTAGAGCTGGATCCTGGTGCCTGCAGGTCTGCAGCATGACACTGTGGCAGTAGTGGGCAGAATAAATTCAACCGATCTAGTGGTACACTTTTCAATCAATTTAGAGGGAAACTTTATATTTTTATTTTATTTTTATTTTTATTTTATTTTTTTATTTTTATTTTTATTTTATTTTATTTTTTTATTTTTTTATATTATTTTATATTTTTGTCTCTAGAAGAGACAAGGTGAGTTTTTCTCATTTTGTTATAGGGTAGAGCAATAATGACACAGGCTTAACATGCTAACTGGTATCAAAACTGCTGTCTGCTGAGAATTAGATAGTGGTATGGAGGCAACTGTAGCATGAACTATAAAAAAAACCTGCCAGAAATCCTTGACAATATTATGAAGAAACAGTGAGGGGGTATTCATTGCCTTCCACTTCCTTATTCTAGGACATTCTAGTTCCTCTTTGCCTTTTGTCTTCCCTAAAAGTCATAGCCAGTGATAAGCAGAAGGGACAAACTGTTTTATATATTTTGAGTGCAGCTCTGACCATGCACCTTCCTGCTCTCATTTGGCCAGCCTGAGGCTTTCACCTGCATGGGACAGTGAAGCACACTGGATCTACTGTCAATTCAAAACTGACTTCTATCATCCCCATAGATACATTGTGTGCCATTGTTCAGCACTTCCTCAGCGCACATTCGTACCAGCTGAAGAGCTGATTCTAGAAGTACAGCAAGACACCAGTTCTTGAGTGTTTGTTTTTTAAATATTGGACTATGTTTACATGTTCCTATTAATAGATGTTGACATTTAGCTGACTACACACTGTGTCAGTGGCTTGAGGTTCCTGGATGAGAATATAATAAACATCATGATTCATTTACTGAAGCTGTAGAAAAAAGTCTTGCAAGAAGTGACAGATTTAAGCTGGAGTGATTTCTATTCCTCTTATGCAAGCAGCATAGTAAGGGTAAACTACGATGTGCTTAGGTAAGGTAGGTATGAGTGCAGTATAAACATACAGACAGACAGTTGTGGTAGTATAGTAGATGAGGCAAGCAGTAAGAGCAAATAAATAACACTAATTTGAAAATACATATATGTGCAAGTAGCTTATCACATTGTCTCCATCCACTATATGAAATAAAAGGTTTTACATTTCCTGGGTCAAATCCTTCTACCCTTATCTGGATGAAGCTCTCTCTGAGGTCAATGAATAGTTTAAGAGAAGACAAACTCCAAGATATTGTCCACTGTTTGCCTTACAGATGTCAAAAATTGATGTTCATGCAGTAGGTATTAGTCGATATGTAGCAGACTGATTCTGACTTCAAGTAAACGCAAATGAGGACAGACTGTCCTAAAGTCAATGGAGATGTGAAACTTCTGTTAAATCATAGCAAGACCTATTGATGCATTTTTAACCAGATGAATTTCCTCTTTTTTATTCTGAAAGCATGGAAGAATAGACACCAAGCTTCTTCTGTCAGAACCGTGAGCCACCTGGGAAAAACACTTTGAAATGGAAAAGTCTAAGATCAGTTGAGTTGTGCAAGCAGCAGGCTACATCTATTCCATTAAACTCTGCCTAGAAATATTCATGGGCTCTAGAACTCATCAGCATCTATATTGTCAACGTGTTAGAACAGTCCTTGGTACACTTTTGGCTTGTGGCAGCAAAATATCTCCCAAACTGTTCCCTGGCACAGAAGCAATGGTCAGACAGCGTTCCCAAAAGGCAGCCTTTCTATCCTGGTGACTAAGAGAATTTAATATTACAGAGGCTAGCTATTCTGTGTCAGTTGGTGTCAGTCCCAGAGAAACATTAGGGACATTTTTAATTTACTTGTATTGTTGTAACTTCCCATACTGTATAGATGTAGCCATTGTATTTTATCCACTCATAAAGAATTTCAGGTAATAAAGAATAGGCATTAATAAAACACACACAATTCCACAGCAGAAACATGAAAATTTGCACATGCCACAAGTAATGAGCATGTTAAAACAATGAGATTTACTATCTGAGAGTCAAGATATTGCCTGTTTCTCCAGAGCCTGATGTTGTCCTATTGCATTTTTGCATTATTTTTCTCTCAAAAGCTCGGCGGAAGATGCAAGACTGCTGCTCTTCCTGTGCCCACCTCACTTGATTTGCTGAGGAAGTATTCTGACATCCCACTTTCCCTTCTGTGTCTCAGATGATCAGAACTGCATGGGAGTCTCAGTGATTTTTGTTCAGTCCTCTGGATGACAGAGTGCTTAGTCCTACCTTACAGGCAGAAAACCTGATACTGCCCTATCTGAAGTAGAAAGCAGCATTTGGAGTGATACACTCTATCAAAGACAGAGTTAAGGGTCTTTTTAGTGATACAAAATCACAGCAAAAAATGAGGGCAAGTCCTTGAGGTTGCACAAACACAGGGCAGATGCTGGGCAATGCCCTGACAGCTTTAAAGCAGTCCTAGCACATTAACAATGCAGGTCAACAATGGTAACACCAAGATAAATAAAAATGGCAAAAAGAGGATCTTAGAACAGTAAATCTGGAAATTAGGAGAGCACCAACCCCCCTGAGAGAACATCCCACTAGGGCAGAATTAAAGAAAGAAGGCTAAGTAGGGAATGAAGACAGTGGTGGCAAACAGTCCCTCTACATAATAAACTGTGCACTAAAATACATGACTGGGAAGAAACAACACCAAGGCAAGCCCTCCTCCTTTTGCCTTTCTTCCTTTCCCCCCTTCCAGATCCTGGCTTCTTCCAGCCCTGCAACTGTCATGCTGCAGGTCTTAGGGGTGAGCTGCCTGTAATCCCAGATTTTGCTTGGAGGGAAAAAAACAAATGCAACTGTAAAACAAGATTTTGAAAAGTAATTAGCCGTTTTGGTCACCTGAGACTTAAAATACCAGTAGAGGTATTTTATTTGAGTTACAAACTTGCCATGCAACATTTGGAATAACCATAATGGGGGGAAGGAAGAAGGGCCCTACTTAAGAAAAAGTGGATCTCGTTGGCGGCTGTTGCTGTTCCTGATATGCAGTCATGTCGCAGCTGTTAGCCCAAGCTTTTTTGAAACAATTATCATATACTGTGATTTTTTTCCTAGAAGGGAGAATATTTATACATTTCAGAGAAACATTGTACATATTAGCAGTATTCTGTCTTAATAACTTGGAGTTACAATTCAGCATGTTGTTCTGCAAGTATGGAACTCATAAAGATCATGTCAATATGGATACTACGATAAGAAGAGTAAGGGCAGTTCTTGCTTCAAACAAGTTTGTGTTGTATTTATACTCTTGTTCTGTCCCAGGATGGAATGGTCTATCTAAGTGAAATACGATATATAAAATATCAATAAAACATTCTCATAGAGTGGATCAAAATTGGTGTAAATGGGTAGAAGTTCATTGGTGTTCCACAGTTTTCTAGTAGCTGAATATGTCACCCTATGCTTTGGGGGGCTAGGGATGGGAGTGTTGAGTCTGACAATTTTGGGCTAAGTAGAACTACTAGAGGGATTGGAATAGCTAGTATAATTTTGCCTCAGTGTTCTCAAGTAGAGTTGTCTGAAGTGGCCTGAATTTCTTACACAATATGCTTTATCCCTTGTGTCTATATAGTTCTGTTTGAGAGAACATGGTTTATGTGTTGAAAAATGCTGAAGTGCAGCAGAGGTCAAATGTACATACTGTACAGCAAATACTAGGAGTAATTTGTGCACCTGTATTTTTGGAAAATGTTTCTTTGTGAGTTACAGTAAAGTGCTTTCTAAAGCTGGGAATGTCTCATTTTTTATTGACTTAAGTTTTCCTTCAGCTTGAAAGCTTAAAATTTGAAGATTAGGTTTAGAAAGTGGTTTTGAGTAGGTATTTTTTTAGTTTGTTAGTATGAAAAAGAAAATATAGGTTATGTGAGAGCTTGTTTTCCATTTAAAAGGATGGATCATTGTTTAAGAAATATATAAAAGGATGTAAATTAAGTGAAGGCCTTATTATGGCATAATTACACCTCTAAGATGATAATAAGGCAAAGCTGTAGCATCTGTGTGTACCTGGATATAGTTACACTTAAGCATCTACCATGGGATCAATCGTTATTGTCCGTATTTATGTGTTTTTTCTGAAGATTAACATGTAAATCTATTGCATACATACAGCCAATATAAAATCAATTACAATGGTTAAGGTGTAAAGCTAATAAAATGATGGTGACTGTGAACTAATGAGTAATTCTTATAGTGTGACTAGAGAAACACATACAATAGTATTGTTAAAAGATGCAAGTCAATTAACTCTGTAGTTCCTACATGAATATGTCATGATTTTTGAACAAGTTTATTGTCTGCAGACAAAGTTTCAGATACAAATCAAGGTGGTCTTTATAGATTTTTTTTTGCATAGCACATGCTGAAAACCGTGTTTTTCTTTGCATAGGATGATCGACATCAGCATAAATCCAGTTAACATTTTTAAGCATAAGCAGGTGGAAATTAAGTAAATGTGGCTTTGGATTTTTGAACTAAGAAACACTGTTGCAAGTATTACACTATTACAAGGTCCTTCTGATACCAAGAAATATGACTGAGAGAGACATTTTAATACTCTAAGATAATTTGTTCATCTTTCTTAAAAGAAAGAATAGTAATATCCAGATACGACACAACATTCATGCCAAGAACAGTCTGCTTCTATAGTCTGACATTTGAAGCAAGTAGAGATTTCAGCAGTGTGAAGGACAAACAAATTCACACATACAAAATCTCTACTCCTCTGATCCAGCTGTATTTTAATTTTACATTGGTATTCTTGCATTTCTGCATGTTTAGATTCTTTTTCCATGTGCAAGGATGACTTTTCTAACATTATGTTTTTAAATCTGACAAGGTCATACAAGCTGAAAAAAAAGAAGAAGAAGAAAGGTCATCAAAAGGGGAAAAATAACAGAACTACGGTGAAATGGCTCTCTGTTGGCCTTTGTATCGATTCAGAGTGTGTCAAAAGGGTCTTTTGTCGTGCCCCTACCACAGCATACTAATTTGCTAGATCAAGTCTGTCAGAATATCGACTGGAAGTAAAGAACTACAGTGGCAGCTTTTGTGTTTCATACAGCAGGGAGCCTGTGTGTGAAACAGGATTATCAGGGGGTCATGAAGAGAGTCAAGGGATGTCCATCACTTCCCTTCTGGTAATGTAATGGGGCGGGTGCCTGGATGTGATTAAGATGTAGGACACAGGAGGCATAGCAGTGAACAAATCAGACACACACACATGCAAATCAGGTTGGCTGCTGTTAACCACATATTTTTAATGAAAAATCCAGAGACAGACCAAACAAATATCTAAACAGCTGCATTCAGATTAAATATCAAACAGCCTATTCAGTGCCTGGTTTGTGTGTCTGTGTCTGTGTCCATGCGTGCATGTGTATAAAATGTACAACACATGCAAGAAAGGGTTTAATTCTTTTTCCTTTATTTTTTGATGCAACATTCCAATCTACAAGTGTTTCTTCTACCTCTTTTTCCTGTTGAAAATGGCATTGCTGAATGATTACAGCAAACATCCAGGGGATGCACAAAGATAAAAATGATGCTTTGCACTACAACTATACATGTACGCCACATTCAGATAGGATGCTCATCACTCTGCTATGGGCTTAGCCTTGACTTAGATGCCATTGTCATTCTAATATGGCATGAGCAAATATCTTTCTGGAAACTGAAAAAAAAAAGTATTTGTGTGATTGAACAATGCGTAGCTTGATAAGTGCCTCTTTTTAAAAATTGTGGCAGGGAACGTCTGCTTTCTGGAGATGCAGGCAGCATCTCTGTAGCTTACATGAGAGCTGTGAGGAGCTTTCCAGCACACACTGACACAATTTACAAACCTTTTCATCTGTAAAATCCATTTTTCCTCAACATTGTTCTTAATCTTTAATCCTTTATTTCTGAAAACATGGTGCTAAGTAGGAAAACAACATATGATGTCAAAACAACAATGTCTTTTACAAGCACAGGATCAGAGCACCTGATCCAAAACCCATGGACTAGGGAAAAGAACCTGAACAGAGTTCAATGGGTTTTGCACCAGACCCCAGATTCCTGGGAGAATACAGCACAGTTTTCATTCAGCCTAAAAAACTTCAGTAGTTCCAAAATGAAAAACTGAATCTTGAAACAGTCAAAATCTGTTTCTCATTGTTTTAGTCATGCTACTAGGCATGACTAAGTCAGTGTTCAGAGCCAGTGACAGAAAATAGCTCCACTGAGGATCTCTCGCTCTTTTTTTTTTTTAAACTAGCAGGCAAAAGTTTTTGGTTGTTTAACGAAAAGTGTTGTGGATGCATAGGTAGCATTTTGTCCCTTTTGAAGTCAAAAGCAAAGCCCTTGTTGACTGTAATGGGAAGAAAGTGGCACCCTGTTTTACATGTAACCACCGTGTTCCCTCTAAGATTAGATTAATTATCTGGGTGCTATACAATCAATAACCCATTCAGACCGAAAGAGCTTTGTCAGATATAGCCCAAAAGAGCTGTACTTGGAGTTGGATAATAAAAAGTGAATCATGAATGGGTTTACGTGTGTGCATACCTAGAAGTAATGCTTTCATTTCACTGTTAGACATCATGGGGTTAAGAGCTGGTGGTTAGTTGTTACATAGCCACTGGGTACAGAGGTAAGAGAACTTCAGAAGTCCACAGAGGAGGTGAGCTTTTCTTTGTTCTTAAAACCTTTGTGCAACAAGGTCTTTGGTGTGCAATGTCCATGGAAATGGGGGCTCATGGGAGAATGAAATAACAATTATTTATTATAAAATAGCTTTTCCATGCATGTGTCAGGCTGATGTAACTGCTAGCATAGTTATCCCATGTGTGGCAGCTGAAGGGTAGAACTTGTCATAAAACATGAGGATATGAAAGGTAAACATGAAGAACATGAAAGAGGTAAGCCCTGAGAGCAGGTTTGACAGGAAAGCCTGACTCAATTCTGTCAAGAAATGCCATGGACCCGTGCTGTGCCACTAGAAACAACCTTTATTCCTGTAGAATAACAATTAGCCCATATCCATGTCCTAGGATTCTTAAGTTTTATTTCAGTCAGAAAGCAAGCCTGAAGAAGGCAGAAAGATAAATAGGACTATTTTTCTGAAAAATGCATTTCTGGCATGTGTTTTTCTAAAGCTCAGATCACCTTATCAGGTGGCAAAACTCATGATCCTGAACTGTTCAAATGAAGAGCAACCAGCAGAGTCTAAGGTGAGTATTGAAAAAGACATGAATTATTTTAAGAGAGTAGGGCTATAGAAAAATATGAAAGGCATTTGTTTATTTTTTGAGCCTCCTGAGAAACAGCAATGTAATTTTAATAAGAGACTGACATAGAAGACAATTGTACAGCATTTTGTTGCTTTGATGTGAGAGGTCTAAAGATCTAGACGTGTATCACATGAAAAGAGGACCACAGATTCCAAACTGGCAAAGAGTTTCTAGTCAGTGATATAACTCACACGTCATTCCTTGAAAATGGTGGTATATGTGGAAATGGAAAACATTGGTACGTACTATGGTGCTTGTCTGGGGAGACAAAGCAATTTTTAGAAGTGTGAAGTCTTTCATCTTCTGAAGCTAGAGCAGATGTCAAGATGGAAAGGACTGTGACTGATCACCAAGTGGAGGCTGCCAAGGATGTGTAAGATAGTGACCTGATGCAATTGCGTGCTTCATTTTGGGTTTTTTTGGCCCATCTGGTGAAATTTTAAACATAACCCAAAAGTATTTGAAAAGCAAAGAAAAGATGTATTTCCAGGAAACAAGAAAGCACAGTAGACAGTCTTATCTGAAAAAGTATTTTTCTTATGGTGTCAAATTAATACTTGCTGTTTAGAGATACAAAAATTATACCCTCTATCTTTGCCCACTTCCCTAAAACTCAGAGTGCCAACCTGCAAATAACTTAAGGCTAGGTGTGAAATTTCACAATCAATTGTTACTTTCAAGGCTGTGTCCACCTATGCCACCCATGGCAAAGCCCTAGAACTGAGCCTATTGCTTATTGCTGAAAACAATTGAAAAACACAAATAGGAAACAATGCTCTGTCACTGATAGACAGATTTTTTTAAATTTGTTCTGCACAAAATGGCAAAATACTAGTAATGAGGAAAAGATAAGCCTCAGTAGAGTTCAAGGAGAGGGAAAAGTGTGATTTATCTGCTGGATCCACGGTGATTGGAAGTGGTATGGCTTAGCATCTAACTTGCAGTGCATCTTTCTCTTTTACCACACAACCATCAGTATACATGTTCTTTTAGGTCTGAGAGGAAAGTAGTTAATTCCAGTTTGCTGGCTGAACTCCAAATCAAATAATTACGTTCTGGCTACTTAAAGTCCCAGGCACCATTACATATATATGAAATGTCACAATTTCCTATTGCTATATCCAATCGCATGTTGTCAGACAACTGTTTAATTCAGTTCTACAGGTTGCCTTATTCTCATGCATGCTTGTATATATAATATACATGCTTTAATGAGCATGTGTGTGAAGCTACTCTTACTTATCCTTTCCCTATTTCACAAATGGCTTTGGTTTCTGATAGGTGCCTGTAAGGTACTTTGTTATATTTATTATATATTTTTCAGTCATTACAGTACAAAATTCAAACTATTTTGATGGTTCCTGATGATTCAGCTTGTATTGCTTTCACTGTTTTGGACACCACAGTTAATTTCGGTATACTGGAAAAATGGAATAACACTAGGTGTGTTTTTTTCACAGTTTCTGAACACTGCATAGGAATTTGGTAAATTCATAGCAAAAAAGTTCAATGGCACATTTTAAACCAATTTATGAGGCAATACAAAGTGATGTCTGTGCCTGGGATTCCCTTCTGAGAGGGGGGCAAAGTACATATTAGTCCATTAATCTGAATTGTAAAGTGTTAACAACATATTTAAATAGTTTTCTAATCCTGTAGCAATTTATTTGCACATTGGATCAAGACTTTTATGAAAACCTGAAGTGCTCCACTCTTGAAAAAGACTAAAATATTTTTTGACAGTTGTTGATACTTCAAGAACACAGAGAAGTACTCGGACATCATAATGATGGACTCTTTATGTACCATAATTAAAAATAATGCTTTGGCCTCTCAAAAAATTTTAACTTGAAATAGGTCAGTACCTTTTGATTTTGTTGAATTTCACAGGCCTCCACCTAATACAAAATGATGAAAAAAATTCTTAATTTTCTTCAGTTATTGTCAATGTTTTCTTAAGTAGGTGCTTAAAGCAAAGCATTTAATCATAGGTTTATGTATCTAAATAAAGTGGCTGGATTTTCACAGGGCTTTCAGTTCCCTTTAACTTTATTGGTAATTGAGTTCAGATACTCCAGCTTCCAAAATGCAAGAGAATGTCACAGCAAGGGACAGAATAGAGGTCTTGGCTTAGGCTTCAGCTAGAAAATGTGCCTGACAGCAGGGACCTTGGCATGGGTGGCCCCAGTCAGCACCATAGTTTCCCTTATAGTTTAATGCCAAAATTTTTTCCTGGATTATGCTGTGACAGAACAGAAGATAGCCATAGCACTGCACTTTAAATACATATATTGATATCCTGCCTACTTGGAAGTACGGAAGCCAATTTTTGAGACGTACACTCAATGCATTAGACTTGACTGAGCTGTGACCATCCAAAGACCAACATTTGGACCCTGTAATTATCATTGAAATTTTCTATTTTATATCAGCAACATAGCAGTCTAAATGTAATAGAAGACCCTCAGTTCAAAACAGGGCCAGACTAGTACACTGTTAAGCAATCTAGTACTGTATGTGTCATTATTGCTGCCACTGTGCAAAAAGACTCAATAAAGCAAATATACTGGTAGGTATGTTAAAGGTAATGCAAAATAACTGTGGTTATATAGCATAGCGTTCATTATTGTACTGTAGAGTAACTATACCTTCTCTTTGAAACACACATGCTCTGTTCCCTTCCCTTCCTGTTGTGACAGTGTGTGACTTGCTTCTAATACGGGGTCCGATTTAGGTACTGAGGAAGGGAATACATATTTATGATTGGATTCTCATATTTATGAGGGATACATATTTATGAGAGATATATGTTTAAGGAATGCGTATTTATGACTAGATTCTCAGCCAACATTATTTGTCATATTTAGTACTGATAGTAGTAATAGTAGCTGTAGCTATAGAAACAGTTGTAGTATGAATAGCAGCTGTAGTAGTATAACATGTAATAGGTTGCTAGAATGTAGGAATTATACAATTGCGGAACATAAAAGTTCCTCCTGATCTACCTATAATCTAAGGTGGGAGGTAAGAGGTGAATGAAATTAATAATCTAGATCACTAGCCCAGCTCTGATACTTAGCCTATGATTTGGAGTTTCATACAGAAAAGCAATCTCAGACCCACTGGGCTGCAAGTCATGATGTTAAACTTCATAAAGCGTTTTGCCTAGAGTGAAGATATAGGCTCTGTAAGCAATATGCGGGGAGATGTCGCATAGGGATACCTGTCTCAGAGTCGGATCCACAAAAGTGCATAAAAAGGAGTTGCTTAGAACTAGCTAAAAAGAAAACTCTGGTGATGAGACTGTATCTTAAATCCCACTGCTCTCTGGGACTTGGTCCCCCTGACTACAAGATTCAAGGAAACTTCGTTATCTGTTTTATCTACCTGACACAGGGCTGCAGGGAACCCTCTCAAGGCTGTATGGAGAAGTCTCTAATCCTTGTAGAGATTAGAGCCTACACCTTTTTCTTCTCAAAAAAAGGATCAAGGGTCATGTCACTTAAAAACTTGGTGACTCTTCCTGCCCTTTTAAAGTAACCTACTGCTTAGAAAGTCACTTTCTGCTGCCAGTTCAAATCCCCATCATCCACTTCCTGGTTTGAAGCCCTGAGGATACTGGAAGAATTAACTAACACTTATAAAATCCTTTGAAGAAGAAAAATGTTCTGCAATTGATGTGCTGTAAAACTATTGCTTACATGGAACTACCTCAAAATACTATGTTCCTGTGATCTTTYGCAAACAGCTCTTAATAATCAAGAAGCTTTCTCAGTTGCCTTCACAGATGCCATTCCTTCACTGATGTTAATTCTTCCTGCATCACAGTTTCAATGTCTTCTAATAATCAGCCCATTTTGCCTACCAGTATCCACATAACACCTACCTGTATACACACTTGTATACTGCATTATTTTCCATTTCTGTGTAATATAGCTATCCATCCATCCACTCATTTATCCAGCCTTCATTCATATAGGTGATTCATTGATATAGGTGGCACTACTGCAGTACTCAAGCACTTTACAGTCTAGTGGCTTTATCCTGCCAGCACCCAGAAGTAGGGAAGTAGCCCTACCCACATTTTTCACACAAGTGACTGAAGAAGAAAGAAACTGTCTTGTCCAAGACTCACAGGAAATCTTATGTAGAAGTGAGTTTCTTCCACTGATTAAGTGCATCTTTTCTCATACTGGTAATAAAACTTTTCTTAGACTTGTTTTGTGGTCCTTGTTATCTTTCATTTCTTGTATAAGCTGAGAATGTCTCAGCCCTACCATGGCTATTGCTGTCTGATACCACATTCAGGCTGTCCTGAAGCATTATGCCTTCTTTGTCCTAAATTAGAAATTTACAAAGAATTTCCCTGGGAAATCCCTAGATACCAGGACCTTTTTTAAGTACTCTACATGAGTGCTTATTGCAACTTTGCAGTCAAGCAGTGCTGACCATTTCTATTTCTATTTCTAACTACAAATGTCTAATTCTTTAAATAATCATTATAATGTTCTTCATTCTCATTTCAACTATAGGTATCACCTGATGCAGACTTTTATTTTTCTGTTTTTCTTTTTAACTCTGCTTTGAAACACTCTCCTTAATTAACACTAATCTCTTGCTCTGAGATGACTTGTACCTTTTTGAAACATCAAAACGAATTCTTCCTAAGATGACAGTATTTTAGGTATCTTTCCATCTGTATGATTTTTATGTCAAGTCTGCTAGTTAATTGACACAATTTTTAAATCGGTCACCTTGAGTTTCGCCTCTTCCAGTATTTTCAGTAAAGCTGGAATGGCTCCACCATTACACCCCAGACCTTCTGCATCTCACTGAAGCTTATAAGAGGAAAAGAGCTGTCAAATTACATTACTCTGGTATCCAGTCTTTCACTTCACCTGCCTGAATGACCATAATAACTGCATCATAGTAGTAATCCTTGTACTGACAGACTCCGACAACTGGGGAAGGCTTATTCACTTCTGCTCAGGTGCAATCATTGTCATGGACAATAACAACTTAGAGATGCACTGCAGTAGAATGAAACAAATGCTGAGAACATCAGCTGAGACCCTTCTTGTTGTCCAGAGGCTAGCATTTCTATTATAATGTTGAAAATATCAACACATCTCTCATGACAGAGTCTTCATTTATGGATCCAGATTTTGTCTTCCCTAGAATGACAAGCTCTCATTTTCTATTTCTCTTAAGACAATTTAACCCACACCAAAGCAAACACTACATTCTATAGTGGGAAATAAATATGAATCCAAGCTGGAAACAGTTGTTATTCTCCAGTAACAAATTTTCTCTATTTAAAACTCTTTTGATTAAACTCCAGTAAAAAGTTCTGGTTTATTTTTTATTATTAATCTGGCCTGAAATTTCAAAACCAATTAGTTCAGAATTTTGGCACAAAGAGTTGTTAAACAGTTACATTTTTTGGGTGTGTTTTGGGAATACAGCAGTCGGATTTAATAACAGCTTTATGATCACAGATAGAGAAAAGTCAGAATAAATATTTTGGATGTAACATTAGAAAATGAGAAGTTTCAGAATCATCTACCATAACGGGGAAGGCAGGATGTTGACACATTAACTAAGCAGCATTAAGGAATATTTTTCTTCTTGTTTTTTTTTGGATGAACTGTCTTTCTCACAAAGTCTGACTCATCCATAACATGCATTTTGAGATCAGAATTAGGCAAGCTGAATTCTTGTACAGTTGTAGAATTTAAGTTATATTTTATTCAGCACAGGTTAATAGGTCAATTGAATTTCAAAATTTTTGTCAAGAGAAGTTGGTGTAAACTGGCTACCAAAATACACAGGAGTGAAAGGAGTAGTGTTTGCTAAAGAAATAAAAATTGTAACTATGCAGGTAGCAATAGCTACAGATAACAAAAGATAAGACTGCTTTCTCCGCAAATCTTTATTAAAAAAAAAAAAGTTTTCTATGTATAGGATAACAAAGAACAATAAAACTTTTGTAGTATATTTATCTTTCTTTGCAAAGCTGCAGCATCAGGAAATATGACTATGTCCCTTGATAGAGGGTCTTTTAAGGAGACAAAAACTGTAGTCCAGGAAATTTGGCCATAGTTTGATATTTTATAAAATTTCCATTCAGAAAGATTTGGCACAAGATTATCTTGAGTGGCTTGAGTAGCACAACCTGTGGCTAACAGTAGAATACAAGCCCATGAAACCAGATGAGTTATGTTAACAAGTACAGGATCTGATCCAGTCCAAAGTAAATGTCGAAATATGAAATATCATGTATTAAAAGAAATAAGTTTCTCTAAAATGCGAGGGGATGTAAATTTGTGAAAGAGGAAAAACAAGGTTTTGAAAGAGAATACTGAAGGGTAGTAACCAACCTCTAAAAGAATATGAAGTTTTATGTAAAATCTTCTTCCACGAAGTAGCACTAAGCTGAAGGATTTTTATGTTCATATTTATTCTTATGATTAAAATAAGTTATTGATCCAATTAATCATTCTACATTATGAACAATGCATCAAAAAAAATTAGGTTCACAGTATTTCAATGTTCAAAGTTTTTTATTTAAAATTTTTATTTATTTATTTATTTATTTATTTATTATATTCTAAAGTTTTTGTAAAACCTAAACTTCTTCTGGGCTTTGCAATTTCTAGTCTATGATTTCTTAATGAGAGCATGGCACATAAACTACACACACACACACAATTTTTTTTCCAGAAAATGGTAAAAATACATATTTTAATCCATCAAAAAAATTCAGCCATCTTCAAGTGTAAGTTAACATCTGCTTTCATTTAAGAAACATTTTAAACTTCTTGACAGTTACAAGAATTGTAATCCCTGGAGACTAACACTTTTCTTTTCAGACAAGATTCGTATCATGGATGACTTTATGGTAGGAAACTGCAGTATGCCGTATGCAACTGTAAGTGAAAACACAGCATAGTCATCTTCATAAGCTCACTGAAACTTCAGCTTTTGACTCAGTAGAAAAATCTAGCTGCAAAAGAGAATGAAAGTAAAGCTACTACAGTTTCTATAAAGTCTTTAGTCAAGTTGTCAGAAATATTTCCAAAAATCTCAGAGGGTAAAGGCAACTCATTTATTTTTTTTTACAGATTCAATTATAACCCTTTCTTAACAGTGTTCTAACTCAGCATTCCCAGTGTGTAGAGAGAAAATGAGCTAAATTTATTATCCAACTTACAAAAAGCTGGAAAATATAAAATATTCTGTAAAGCTTTTCAGCCATTCTAAAATATGTATATCTAAATATCTACCTGTAAGGTTGATTCTGCTTCCATTCAGCTTATAACCTGGGTTATATTTTGTATTGAATTTTGAGCTGAAACAGCCTATAAATACTCTCCAAGTCAATTGTTACATCTTAGCTATGAGGACCTGGGGTATGGAAACTTCTTAAACCAGCTGAAGTGGATTGAGAGCGCTTGCTTTAGTGTACCTCATCGTCCAGCTGTGTTAGGCATAGTATGAACTCCTAATAAAAAGAGAGGGCTTTTACACTTTGTACTTCATAATAAAGACTGCTAGCAAGTGACACAGAGACATGCATTAGAAAATCTTGGGGTATTGGCTTATTTTGTGTGCCACTGAAAATTTCCTTAAAGCTTTTTCTGGAGATACAGAAATGTTAGAATTTTGTCCTGTGAAAAGATGAATTCCAAGACTTCTTTTACTGGGACACCATTCTCAGAAGATGAAATATTGTAGGTTTTGTGTCCTCCTATCCCACAGGATTGCTAGAGAGAAGGCCCATGACCACTCAGGATCAGGTGCACTAGGACTGGTCCCGGAGCAAGACTGCCAGGAACTCACACACACACACACACACACACACACACAGGAAAAAGAAAAAGAAGCAAGAAAAAGAAAAGAAGCAAATCAAAACTGATAGGCAGAGAAAAGAGTGTCTCATGTGGTGTCATATTGTGACTTTTTCCCTGTCAGATGTGGGCTCACTCTCCTTTGGGGACTGTGACTAATTCTTGGCAAGAACTGACCTAATGGTCAGCACTCTCCTAGGAGCCAGGAGCTCCATCTCTCCAAACCTGCTTACAGAGCCTTTCTCGGTCTGAAACCTGTTTGCCACTAAGATCAACAGAAAAACTCTTTTTACCTTTAATATTACTTTCAAATTATACCTTTTCATTGTTCTACAATATATGAGTTTAAATAGCTTTAATTGCAGTGGAAGTCTATGCCAATGTTACAAACTAAAACACTTTAATATTCATTCACATGCAGTAAGACAGATCCTAAATTCAACAGCAGTGAGTTGAAAGAATAGCATTCCTCTATTGGCTAAATGGTCGCTAGCCAAAGATTGCATTCCAATAATAACAAAGTTGTTTTTATTTTTATAAATTCCCATGAGTCAAGAGCCTTAGTCAATGAGTTGCTATGCTCCTTTTTAGAAGTGTTCACTACCTTCAATTCTCATTGAATTTAATGACAAGATTGTTCAACTCCTACCAGTGTCTGATGTATTTTACGAACAGTGCCAATATAAACAAGAATTACTGAATGCAATTAAGTTCACTTCTATAATACATGCAGTAAACCAGGGCAGTTATCTCTGGCAGGCAAGGAAATAAAAATTCTCTGGCACAAGTACATAAAAAGTGTTCACGTCTGAAACCTGTCCATGCCTGTTTAACTGCAGCTTATTATCCTTAATAATAATGACCATCCTCGATAGCAATGATTATCCTTGAGGTATATATCTCTGTATGCATATTTGATCATGTTGACACATTTTCAAATCCAAAAGAAATATGACAGTCAAACAACGTATTACCCATCAGCTGAGGTGCTATGATTCAGCAGACATAAATGTCCTTGTGCACGCTTTTAGGACTTTGACATCTGAACACCTACCAAACAACTCTGACAGCTGAGCATGCCACTTCCTTCACCTTATTTGCCATTAATCTCTTCCAGAAATTGCTCCACACCAGAATAACCAAAATGGAACCCGAGAACTTTAGTGCAACATTTACCAGATTGGTTCAGATACTCAAAAGAAAAAGTTAAAGCAAGAGGCAAAGCTTTTCACTGAAGCACCTCAGAGCTGTCCACACACTGTTTTGCTAAGCTGGCCCAAAACATGAAATAAAACTGTTAGCTACTGGTTCCTTGGCTTATCTGAATTTTAAGCTGATGAGTTCATCTAACAGCTGGAATGAGTAGGAAAGTAAATTGAGAGAATTACACAGCTGAGGTCAACTTAAATGATATATTCTAAGGCATTTGATTGTATAAGATGGTGTTCTCATAGCCTGAGATAGTCACAAATTTTTACCTTAACTAAAATCTAGAAACATTTTTTGCAAGCTAACAACTTCAAGTTAATAATTCTGCACAAGCAGCATGATGGGTTTTCCAGGTCTGTCAGAGGTCTCTCATTTTCTTCCTATCTTCTTAGGTGTTAGCAATTATGTTGTTTCAAACAATCCCCTTGGTGATATAGAGAATTATTCTGGTGGGTTTTCTGTCCTTCCACTGCCATATGTTTGTAACAAATTGTTTTACATGAGCAATTGCATTTTACAAAGCAAGAAAATGTAAATGTACAGGAGCATTTCTAAAGAAAAATCAGACTATTTCTTGGAACTCCTCAACCTTCTTTTTCCATCCCTATTTCTTTGACTTATTCCAGGTGAACAAAAATTTCAGAAATTATTCTTGAAATCTGTCTATCAAGTTACCTCTGTAAATAAAATGAGCCTATTTCTCTCCCTACATCAATGCAAAAATATGTGCAAAAGCTCCCGTCTTTGTTAAGTTTCATTTCTCCAAGCGTGATGATCACTTGGTCTCTGAATGTTGCATTTGTCTCTCCATTGTCTTGCCTGCATCTCTTCAAAGCTCAAGCAGTATCAGTAAAGCAGAAGATAAGGAAGGGTGTACCTGCTGAGCTCCACATGAGCAAGCATCATACTCAGCAGGAACAAAGAAAGAGAAATTACAGCAAATTAAAATTTTCCTGTGAATAAGCCACCAAAATTAGCCAGAATGAGCCAAAGCAGCAGCTTATTCCCCAGAGCTATAGAATAACCTTGCGCAAAAGTGGCTTCTTCTGAAGAAGAGTTCATCTTTCACATGCAATTTGGGAATGGTGATAAACCTCCATTCTCAAAAACCATACTCCTGACAAGTACTACTCTTTCTTTCATTCCTGCCTTTAGATCAGTGTTTTATTTAAACAGTCCATCATGGTAATAATGTTTTTGAAAGTAATTTCAACCATACTATTAAATCATTTTTTCTTCCATTTCAAGAGTGAATATTTTGCAGACAGTAATAGTATTTTCTACAACCAGAAATACTATGAACTTTCTACAGACAATATTCTTCATTCATGACTCTCTTCCTACCTCCCTGTATTGTACCATAATGAAAAAACTCTTGCAGAACAAGGGAGTCTGTCCTGCTCACTTAACAAGTTTTTTTGCGATTATCCTCATTAAAAAACAAAATGTGAACAATAATGTAATCAGAGGATTTGAATACTACAAGGAACGCAACTATATTGGCTTCCTATTATCCCTTTTTTTCCTTTAGTGATCATGATTTTATCTTACTTCCACCTGAACAACAGTTTAGGCAGCAGCAGAAGGAAATAATTTAGAGCTTTCTCAGCATATCATGTACAATTTCTACATGGCATACTCAGTCATGTAGATACACAGTTGATTTTTTGTTCATTTAATCTTCCATTGTGGTGCTATTCCATTTAGCTAAACACCATCTTGGTAGTTTTAAGGTTTAGTCTTCCAGACAGCTCCAAAACTGCTTATCTGTTTATCAAATGACTGCTCTCTTTTACTGGCTACTATTTAAGTTTCCTATTTTTTCACTCATTATTAGCTCAGTCAACATCATTTCTGTAGGCAGAGCTAATGTTACATTTGGAGGCATCTGAATCTGCATCATATTTGATTTTATTGCTTGAACTGAAATAGCATGTCCAACAAATCAGAAATTTGGTGATGTATGAATTGAAATGTAGATTTAACCTCCAGGCCCTCTTTGTGATTAGATAATGAAAACCACGGAGAGACAGGTATGGCACTATTTCTCCATTTCACTCTTCTATAAAAACTAGAAAGTACTATCTATCTGTAAAAGGCTTGACTTTCCAATAGAATCACTAAGTTCTTTTGCTGGAGCTATATGCTGGTATGATCGTCTACATAAAAGAACGGCAATAATGTCTGCATTTGGGAGGCATGTGTAAGAGTACTCCATCACACAGTAATTTTTCAACTACATGGATGCAGTCTCAGCACAGGCAGCCTGGATTCAAGCTGCTCCTAGAGCCAAGCTGCAGCATGCACTGTGGTCCTGCTGATAGCCTTAAGACCTTAAGATGCAAAGTAGCATACTCAGTGATACAATGATATACAGGATCCTTACTGACAGATGAGCAACGCTAGTGCTTTTTCTTGTTTTGTTTATATATTTATTTTAATCTAGTGTTGCCCTTACACTATGAAAAACTGTAAAAGGCAAAGGTCTCATAGCACTGCTTATTGCTTACCTACCCTAATGTTACCTATGCAGCATCTCAGACTCAACAGGAACCAGCTGTGTAGGAGCATAGTGATAACTTGGCCCTCAGCAGTTCCCTGTGGAGCACTAAGCCATTGATGTAGTCCCAATCAATTCCTACACAGTTACAGTTCAGTGAGCTATTTAAAGAAAAAGATGACTGTGTAAAGTGAAAGGGATATTCAATGAGAAGAGTAGCCTTAGAAATAAAGAACAGAAAGCAAGACAAAATCTGAAGTGCTAAAGATATGAACCAGCACAGAGAAGGTGGGGGGAGAAAAGGAGGGAGGAAAAAAAGCAATACAGACAATTGTGGGGGAAATCCTCAGATAAATGAAAGAGAGATTCACATCATTAGCATTATTTGAAATTTCTAATGCTTTTCATATGGAAAAGCACTTACATTCTCTAATTTCTCTGTCCATGCATCTCTGCAAAACTCAGCACACCAGTCTAAATCAAATAGCTAGGAAAATCATTGGAAGAACTATAAGGTTATTAAAATAATATAGGAAATTTTTCCAGTGAGGATTTCTGATACTACCTTAAAGACTGTGCTACAGTTGCAATGTGTTGTGGTGACTACCAAGCTTAAATATCTCAATCAGTCAAAGTAATATGAAATGCAATAAATGTTCAGATATAATATTACTACAATCTGTGTGTAGATTGTTTGTATTTCATTGTAACTATTACGTGCACATAACTTCTTGTCCTTGGTCTTGTTCACAGCAGATTTCTTAAAGGTGTATATTTAAATGATTTGCAGAATGAAAGCATATTTTTCAAAAAATATATTATTAGAATTCTTTCCTTTCTTTTACTACCACTGGTGTGGTTAATTAGAAAAGTAAAGTATGACCAGGGTTTTTTTCGTCAAAATTCAGTGTCCGAAAACTATAATATAACCTGTTTTCCACTAAAAATTGAAATAAATTACTTTTGCCTCATGTAGGCAGCAAATTAGCTTCATTTGTTTGAAATATTTATGGCATGAGCTTTCCTTCTTCTCTCCCTCCCTCCCGATATTAACACTTGAAAACAGTTAACTTATTTAGCTGCAGCTTTACAAATTCAAGCAGCTTAGCAACTTCTAACCAAAACAGCAAAGAGCCACTTTCAGAAACTACTCTTATAGATCACAGTGAAATTCTAACTCCTCAGTGCTGAAATGTCATAACATACAACATGTATTTTTGTTGCCACAAAGAGAAAAAGCATGAAGAATTGAAAATGGAAAGAAAACAAAAATTGCAGAATTGCAGCTGAAATGAATATGGCTTAAATATCCATGAGTTTTTGAACTGTTTTTTAAAATGTCCAGATGGTAACCTCGGTAAGTCACAGTCTTTTCAAAACATTTGGGTTCCGGTTTGAAGAGGTTCTGACAGCACTGCTAAAAGAATGGATGTGAGATCAAGGCTCTTAATACTGCTGCTTATGGGAAAAAAAGCATTCTGTTCCAGAAATCTGTAGTTTAACAGAACCCATTCTATTTACGCTAAAATAGAGCCAAAGTTCAATTTAAAGTGTTGTTGCACACTTTACCAAAGCTCTTGACTTCAGAATTTTTTCTCAGCTGGGCTTACAAATCCTGTATCTGTTGACCTTCAGAACATGGTACAAGACCGTTTATTCTCTCAGCTTTTTGCTTTTGTGTGTGTCTAAGCAAGGTGAGGAAAGAGGAATCATCAGGGGAAGTCACTGACTTTAAGACACACAGCATGGACAAAAAGCATTTTGCTGAAACTGCTTGAGAAAGGCAGACAGGCAGAATATAATTAATCAAACATTATTAGCAAGGCTACCATAAAATGGGCTAATGTCTTCTCTTGTTTACACAGGTTTATAGCAATTACATAATAACAAGATTGCCAGTATTTGGAGGAAAGAAACAAATGTCCATTCCTGATTGCAACTGAGATTTAAAGTCTTCAGTTTCCATAGTCAGTCTGAACTGCTGCACAGGAAGTGAAATGCTTGTAATACATTTGGAAAAATATTAATTGTTATAAACTGATTGGCCCAGTATCTTGCTAATATAGTTAGACATAGCAGAATGACTGAAGCATTCAGTATTAGCATCAGTTAGAATTTCTTCACTTAAGTCAACTCCTCTGAAACCCCTAGACAATATTCTTTGTCTAATATGTAGGCATTCCTTCAAATCACAATCCTAAATTTTAATTATCTTTTAGATAGAGCTTGTTTAGATAGAGTTTGTTAATAGCACAAACCAACTACAGGAATACTGCAGGCATACAGCATAAAAACAAGCACCAGATTTCTGACAAATCTTTGCCTTGAGCAAGGCTACTGCTGTTCCAAAAGGACGTAGTCTTCCATATTGTGATCAGTTATGCCAAATTATGATAGTCTGCAAGAGTGTGCAAATCTGTATTAGAAATTAGCTTGAGATCTCATTTCACTTTTATCCACTGCTATACTTTTTCAGCCTTTCCTGGTTGGAAACCCTAATTTCATTCTAAGTAAACACCTTTACACCCCCACTGCTTTTATATTCACTGTGAGAATAGAAGCAAAAATGAAACAATGATCATTATAATAAATGTATAAAATTTGTGTATGTTCAGCTGTGTTGTCAGAAAATATTTGATTTGATGTGAAAACTGAAGAAGAAACATTTCATTGCATTAGATTACAAGAACATTTCACTTCCTGTAATTGGACTTTGGTTGTCTCTTGACGTTCCTCCTGGAGGCTGTAATTCATGGTTCGCTAACTGTATCCTCAATCAAAATAAAATCAAGCTTCCTATAGACCACTTGTTTCAAAGAATCCGCTTATGTGTAATCTTATTGCTTTTGGCAGATAACATAAGATGTCACATGTAGCACTTCTCAGACATAAACCTCATTTTTTAAGATCTACATACATATATTAAATGTATTTGGCCAGTTTGGGTGCAATAGGTGGGTTTATCAGTATTTGAAACTGAATTGTTCTGAGGTGGCAACATCTATCTGAGAAAGCTGTATTCCTTTAAAGCATATAAACAATTAAGTAAGAAAAAGAGAAGCAATGTGAATTAGTAGCATTGTAGTTCTTTCATTGACATCATAAATGGCTCCTTTGAATGTTTTGATGTTGTTTTGACACAGAAATCTTACTACACATTGACACATTTTTCTATTTGCAGTTGCTTTGTGTAGTATTCTTTGTGTGCCAAATCGTGGTAAAAGGTTGACATTATAAAAGCTAAAAATTTGTATCTTCTCTTGCTCCTACCTATCCATATCCATTAGGGCCTGATCCTACAGATGCTTTCAAATAAGAACAACTCTGTGTTATTCTCTGGCTCTCATATGTAAATGTAAGTGACTGGGGATTGAAGCCTGAGCCTGAGTATTAATGAAAAAATTGGCTTCCAATTTTTGAGGCCTGAAATCTACCAAATGCTGTAAATTAATTATGATTCATTTGGCTTATAAATTATTTTTCTCAAATGAAAACATTTTTATATGAGAAATTCATCCTTTTACATATGTATAGCATGTAACTACACTACAATTCTGAATTGCTAAAGAAGGAGTGATAATTTACAGCATTAGAGCTCTAAGACTAAGTCTTTGTATTCAATGTCTCCAAAATATTAAGTATTTGGACATAGATTTACTAGGGAGCTAACTGGACTGTAGCCTCCCTCAATCATTTGTATGTATTCCCACAAAATGTGATACATTGATGGCTGCACATCACCTATTTAGATCAGTACAACGTTAGTGCCTGATATTTCACTCCACTATTTTAAATATGATGAATTTCAAGCAATTCCTCAGACTATCAGATTTTCAAAGCAAGTATCATTGAATCACACAAATGTAGCTTAGAAAGAACCGCTGAAGGTCCACCCTCCCATGTGGAACAGGACTGCTGCCAATGGTAGATCAGATCAGTCATGGTTTTCTCTAGCTGAGGCTTGAAAAGATTCAAGACGGAGACTCCACTACCTCGCTGGCTAACCTTCTTGGTGAAAAAGTTTTACTGAATGTCAAATCTAAACCTCCTAAGCTGCAGCTTTGCCATTTGTTCTGCTCTCTGCCACTACAAGAAGATCTTGGTTCCTTCATTCTTATTATTCTCCTTCAGATAACTGTAAAAGCTATTAGGTTTCCCCTCAGCATTCTCTTCATCAGATTAAACGAGCCCAGATGTCTAAAAATCGCTCCTCATAAGCTGTCAGCCATGCTGGGAGCCCTCCACTGGACTCTATTTTCTCAACATCCTTCTTGAACTGGGAGGTCCAAAACCGGAAGCAGTATTCCAAGCGTGGCCTCATCAGTGTTGGACAGACAGGGACAATAACTTCCTTCAGTCTGCTAATTCTGATTCAGTCTGATTATAGTACAAATCTCTCTTGTCCTATTGGAGTTGTGAATGGGGTTCAAAGAGCTATCTAACAATTCTCCTGACTTCACATCTTAGGCCTAATTTAAATGAATTAACTGAGTAAAACCCCCTAAGGATCAGGAAAAGTATGAAAGCTGGTGACTGAGGCTTATTTATAGTTTGTGTTAAAATAATAGACTTATAAACCTTAATTCCAGGGGGACCAATAGATCATTTGGACTGACCTCCTGTATGTCAGAGGCTAATAATTTTCACTCTGTGATGTACTCCAGCCACTACTACAGAAATTTCCTTGCTGTCAGGGAATTGCACCCCTGCAAGACTATAGCTGGCTAATGAAGAAGGGTAAAAAAAAAAAAGCACTTAGACACAGGAAAGAAATGCTGCTGTGAAAAGGAAAAGGATGAAAAAATAGGAGGATCAGTGGGGAAGTGAAGAGAAGTCTCTCAAGCAGACAGTCAAAATTCCTGCTGAGAGGGACTTGAAGAATTTTTCCTTTCCTGGCTCTCCCTTTGAGGAAAGAGTATCCAGCCTACCTTGCAGAGAGGATAAAGAGCGACCGTAAGGTCAGAAAGTTAGAAAGTAGAAACTGTGAGTGGGAAGCTCAGCTGACTGCTGGAGAATAGAAAAGGAGTAATTATCCCTGTTTGCTGTGATACCAGGTATTAGCCTAAAATTTTTATTCAGTTGAAGCATAAAATGTAATTATGTTGAACAATTGCTTATACCAATAAAAAAGAAATGAAAGGAATTGTATGTTATTTCATTAAAACTGCAGCAAGATAACAGGGTCGAAAATCAAGGAGAAATTCTATAGAGAAGTAAAAAGAGATATGGAGTATTTCTAGAAATAATACTGATTTCCTTGTTCTTACTAGAATAGTTCTATTTTGTTACCAGAAATAGGTACCTTCCATGTGGTAGAATGCCCATCGGGAGAAGTCCAATTGTAGAAATAAAAAGTGTCAGAACTGATAAGGAATGCTCATTTAACCTGGACTCAGGTGAATTTATAATAAAAGCCTGTTTCTAGCTTGTAAATATAGTTTTATTTTCCTCTAAATTGAAACGTCACTTGGTGCAAAAGACAGAAAACCATGTAGGAAGGACCAACAGAGGTGACAAAATAAATGTTAGCTGTCTCTTTTTGCAACCCCATTTTATGAAATAACTTTTCATCATTATCTTAAATGACTAAATTTCACACAACCACTTTGCTTCCCCATTTCAAGCACATAGTACATAACAAACTATAGCTGCTTTCTGATGTTGGTATTTGCTTGAGACCAAATCTCATCTTGGCTGAGAGCTGAGTATCTAAGGTGCACTTACTGTCAGCACATCTTACAAACAATAAACTACTCTGAAAGGTCAAATTTGTGATCTTTTAATATATATCAGTTTTATTAGAACAACACTTCTATCTTTTTCTTAGAATATTCTTTCTTTCCATGGTCTAAGTATAAATGTATTTGCTAGAATATGTGTCTGTCTCTATTTAAAGATACACACAACTCTAGGTGTGAATTCTTAAAACAACTAGATGCACTTATTGACTTATCTTTTTCGTGCAGAGACTAATCAGCTTGGCTGTTCTGAGAGACTGACAGTCCTTACAACCAGTCATGGTACTGCTTTGATTTTCACTGGTGCACAGTTGCCTTTAAAAAGTGGTCCTGATGCAATATGACGGGTTTGGAAGCTTGAAGGAAAAGGTTCCAATAGCAATTTCCTGAAAATTTAAAGCTTAAAGGAGAGAAAGGGAAAGACAGCTCTGCGATTCAATACTGGTATTGGACAAACGTACTATCCTGTGACTGTATGGCTTCAGTTTTTGTTAGAAAGGTATTGGTAGGAAAGTGGCTAGTGACTACAATATTGGATTGCCAGCTGAATATTTTCCCCTTTTTATGAACTATTATACTGAAAAGAAATAAAATCACTTCAAGTCAGAAAACAATAGTTTTCACTGAGAGACCTGCTGAGTCTTCCAAGTATTTTGTATTTAAGAATACCTATTTAGTGATCGAAAGACTGAAAATGTGTCATCCCTTAAGGACAGGACTGAAGGGTTGTTCACCCCAAACTCAATGTGATCCTAAGTTCCTAAGAACATTGTTATCACTCAAAGAAGAGGCAGCAAAGAAATACAAGTGTTCACACCATTCACTCATTTATAAATTATGGTTGACAATGCATGTCTAAACAAACTATAAGGCTGAGAGTCTAAGGTTTTCACGTTGTGTATATGGTTTAATGGCTACAGAACACATATTCTATGTAGATAAGTTCATCAGGTTTGCATTGAGGTTTCCACACTGCCTTACTTAGGGCAACATCCCTTTAAAGGATTATCAATTTAGTCAAATGCAGAAGATGTCTGCTCCTAGCCTGGCAAAAGTAAATTAGCATTTCTAGAGATGTTAGGGGTTAGTCGAACAACTCTTGGGTACTTGAAGGATGACCTTTTTGGGGTGGGGAGGGAAAAAAGGGAGACTTTCACATGAATAACTTCCTACTGCCAAAATACCACAAATGAGGATAAAGGTTTCAGCTAGCCAGGGTGCCTGTCAAAAGCAACCTAAAGACGTCAGATGCATGCCAAGACAGAGTTGTGAACTCCATGGGTCAGATCAGCTGAGGAGAGAGAGAGAGAAAAGGAAGGGCAGGGCGGCAGATAAACCCTGTAAGTTTTGCATATGCAGATGAAATGCGAATTCCTTCTTGTGCCACCTGTGTTTGTCTGAACATGGTAAATAGTCATCTATTTTGGATGTTGTAAGTTAACAGTTTAGTTTATATTTGTATTGCTGTTAAAAGTGAATTTAAGGTAGCTGACTAAGAGGGTGATCTATTTCTTTATTGCAATGCTTAGTAAAAAATGAGATTTCCAGTCCACAGTTCTCTGGAATGTGGATTCAGATGTTGGAGTGTGTCTCTATTTAGCTGTTCATGACGGCTCGAAAGCTGATAATGTAGGCATCAGAAAGTGTGTTCTGGTGGTCATGCTCAGCCAGGAAATCTGTCTCGCATGAATCATACTAACAAGGATATACCTGAATACTTATTTTTTCTGTGTTTACTAGTATCAGATTAAACAACTGAACAGTCCCCTCCATCCCACACCTGCCCACAACTTTTCTCTCACATGTAAATGTACCACAAGTCTGTTTTGGAGTTCTGTCTCTAAAGCATTGATTTGTAGGATTTTGAAACTTCAGAAAATTCTTCCTGATAAATGCTAAAATGATATGTCGAACCAAACATTTAAGAATTTATTAGTAAATGCACTAAATACTGTGTTAGGCCGGTAATTCTTTCAGGCAAGAATACATCACCTATATTATCTATGTCTTAAAATAATAAGGTTTATTTTTGTCTTTCTCATTGTCACTATGTCACTTTGAGAATTCTAAAATTCTGCATGTCCTGAACAGCTTCAAATGATTCTTGGTTATTTTGAACCAACTTGAAAAATTAAGAAATCAATTTCTCTCCCTTTCTTCAGCTATAAAATTCTCTTTTATTCCCTAAATGAAAAAATCAAAGAAATACTAACCCATCTCTTCCATTAATTCACCTGAGAGACTTTCACACTTCAGAGATGGTCAAAAAGAGCAGTAGTCAAGGAAATTTTCAGGCTTTATGAATTATGATGTGAAACAAAATTGGACTATCAGTAAAATTCCATAAAATTTGAATTTTAGAAGTACCAGCAAATAGCAATTATAATCCAAAATAGATTTCATATAGTAATTAATCTGCAGCTTTGGCTCAGTCTGAGTGGCAGATCTGCTTTAAAATCCCAGCTCTCAGAAATGCTGGATATTTGGTCTGGACAGGACTGCCAGCAGCATTGCTTGAGAACCATGCTTAAGATCTGGAAAAAGATCAGTGAACTCAAGATAAGGACAGAGCAGCCGTGAATTCCCTTTCTTTGATTAATTATTGCAGAAGGAAATTTCTAATAAGCTTTACATTTATATCTTTACAATGAAAAATATCCTTGCTTTAAGCATATGAACTTATAGACCTGCAAAATCAAACCATAGCACAACAGTATGTTTTACACGTAGCAAAGCTATTTTTGGCCATACATCCACTTTAAAATATTTCCTCATTTTTTTTAATTTTTCTCTTCCTCAGTCTCTGCATGGTTGCATTCATGATAACTAATGCACTTGACATTACAGATGGAGACAAACAAAAATAGTCATATTAACATTATAGTATTTCCCCGAAATATTTCTGAGAGGATCACAATAATACCTGTCAATACATATACAAAATACATGATTGTGTGGGGTGCTAGAAAGGTTTTCCTGGCATGAGTATGTAGTGACCTACATAATTCATGAACGGTGAAGAATAGGACCATTATGTGCAGCAAAATGAAGACAGCATTGAATACTACCAAACTTCATAATGCATCTGTATCAAGCTTAGCTTTTCAGTGAGTCAAATAGATTTTATTCAATGCTCAGAAAGTACAAGGTCAGCCAGATTATTAAAACGAATTTGCAATAAACAGATAGATTCATATCCCGTACTGAAATTCATACAAAACTTCATAGCGTTAAGTGGTAGGTCCAGCTGTGTGAAAAATGTCAGCATTTGGCCCCTTGCCACAAGTGATTTTAGAAACATCTCTATTATTTTTCCAAAAGCTGCCAGGGCAATCCACAATACAGTGCCAAATGATCCACCTTTTCCACTTAATGTTGTGCACCAGATGTTGATACTTTTACAGACACTAAGTACCCTTTATTCCATAAGGATATAGTTTCACTGCCATGTGGCCCTTAGTGATCTTTCCTGTTGTGTACCCAGATAATGTCTAAAGATCGAACTTTCTAATTAACTTCTCAAATAACAAATTGCTGTATTTTGATGGCTGCAATTGAAGAATCTGCTTGTACTAAGACTAGTAATATGTCAGTAAAGAACCTCAGCTGATTACTTTTTTAAAAAGAACAAGGTCCAGCTATATTTCTCCTTAATGCATCTTTACTCTGTCATAGAAAGAAGGTGGTTATTGCAGCATGTCTTTGAGGAAAGTTTGGGGATCAGCCATCCCAAGCCAGCTGTCACCCCAAAGTTTTTGACTGTCAGCATGTATGGTCTCGATCAAGAATCAATGATAAACTATATTAAATTAGCTTGTTTAGAGGTTTGTATCGCATATGATTTTAATGTACAGATTATTGTAATAGTTATATATATATATAGCGACACTTATATTATAAACCGAAGAATGCCAAGTTACCACCACAGAGAGGGGTAGGGCATAGGGATGACAATTTTACACCTTGTTTAAACAGAGAGCAGCTTACCAACTGGTTAAGTGCAGTAAGAGACATCTACCTAACTACGTAAAGTAAAGATCCTTTATTCTAATTAAGAGACAGTCTCCTACAAAAAGAGTGAATTCAGAGGAAAAGATTAAACAGGCCTTTAACTATTTAACTGGAACTGGAATTCAAGATAATTGAATAACAGCAAGGCATTCTTTGACCAAAATGCATCAAATTCAGATTCTGGGATACCTGAGACACCACAGCAAGTGCCCAAGTCCTCTGCGCACAGTGCACTCAAAGATTAGCATGAGTGCCTCTTGAGTTGCATGGGCCAAGTGAAGGGAATGCACTACCAGAATTAGATGAAAGGCAGAAATGTCTTCCAGCAATTGCTGGTGAAATTAAAGGCTCTCTGGCATGCAGTAAGATACTGGCATACATGATTGAACTGTAAGAGTCACAGGGAGAATGTCACAATAACAACCTTTAAGATGATTTTTCCATTATTTCTAAGCAATGCATGTTTTGTTTCACTAATAATCTGATCAAGGTTGATTCAAAAGCTAAGGAAATCAATAGAAGGTTTACCATTGACTGTAGCAGACTTTAAATCCACACCATTAGAAGTAGTAAAATGTATGAGACAAAATGAGAGACATCTTCACAAGCTAATAGGTAGCAAGATCGGAGGAAGCAAAAATATTACTTAATCTAATAATCTACCATAGAATGTTCACAGAGTTAACTGAAGTATATCTTGCAGAAAATTGGATCTTCTGGATTGGAAGACATCAAGAGATGGAGATTTTGCCATCAGTTTGTGAAGGTAATAATCTCCACTTTGAATTTGTCTAGATTAACATTCACCTACTAAGCAGTTCATGGAAACTTCTGAGAATATCTTCCTCAGTAATGTCAAAATCATCTTTAATAAATAAACATTTATTTTAGAAATATGGATTTTAATTTAGAAATGTGCCTCCTGTTCATAGGCACATGAACAAAGCATATACTTCATACTTTTGGAAATAGGATTTCCCAGCTTATAAATTTGCTGCACTTATGAGTTTAAGCAAAATGACAGTTAAGTATAGTCTGTGGGTGCAAATAAAATGTTCCCTATTAATAACGAAAATACCTGGCCCTGAATCATAAATGGTATCTTGGATTCTTTAATAAAATGTTCTATTATCACATCAATGCATAGAGATGATTTTTTTAAGTAATGAGTTCAGAAGATCCTACACTCCAAAGGTGATACATCTGTGGGAGCCTTTCAAGCTTTCAAATAAAACATGTTCAACAAGCCTTCTAACATGATCACAAGACTATTTTCTTTCTATCCCCAACTTGTTTTGTTTATTATCAGAGCAGGTGTTTTATAACAATTAGAGCTTCTGATGCAACCTTATCTCAGATATGTAAGCAAATAGAGCAAGTACACTATCAATTCATAGAGAATATTTTTTCTCTCTTAGGAGAACGATCTGGTAACTCAAAAGAAAATGTAGCTGAATGCTTCTTATTTTGCTCTGAATAGAGTGGCAGAATTATTGCCACCCTTCTGGAAGTATTAGCGTTATATTAAGTGGTTTTTCTGTACCTTTGTTTCTTTTGTGATTCTGGAAGAGCACTTTGACATTTCACCATATGCACAGTGTATTTTGTATCAAGGAACCAGTGGATATTACTGGAGGGTTTTAGCTGATTTTATTTTTGGAAAGGGAAGGTAGTTTTGCTGATGTTGGTTCCTTTCACAGATTTACCAATATGTTCTTTTATTCTCCTTTTGCCTTGGAACAAAACCTTAATTTCATATTTCAGTGTGAATTAATTCTTTGGCTTCACTAGCCTAGAAAGTCCTCTGGGGCCAGCTATTTACAACAGTGCCATTTTACAAGCATTGCAGTCATGGATATATGACTAGATAAGCTGATGGTGGCAGCTGTAAGATTAATGGGTTTTGTTGTTTACCTGGCACATATGTTTTGCACAAATATTGCCTTATCTTTATATGTTTTTACTGTTATTCATGCAGAACCAATTAGTTAATTGATTGACTTGTGCTAATTCATAACAATCTTAGGAAATGTATGCATAGTTTACTGCACTCTCCTGCCAAAAACAGCAGAATAGAAGTCTAAAAAGAAGAAATTTAGACAGATACTTTTTGCGGGATTCTTGGGATACTGGTGGATGCCTTTGTGGAATTTATTTGTGGGAAGATGACAGAACTGTAGAATCTTTCAGGCTGGAAGGGACCTTGGGAGGAGATCTGGTGCAACCTCCTGCCTAAAGCAGGGTCAGCACTGAATTCAGGCCAGGTCGTTTAGTGTTTTGCATAGTCTGRTACTGAAAGCTCCAAGGATGGAGCAAGGATAGTTCAACAGCCTCCCTGGAGAACTTGTTCCAATGTGCAAGATGGCAGGGCATGAACATGAATCTCCTTGGAGGGATTCCACTGGAAGTACAAATTCATCCATTCAGACATCATTTGCTGTCTCTCTTGATTCTGTGATTCTGTGAAATCATGCTCTCCAGGAGACTGATTAAGACCAGTAAGTTACACTCCTATGACACTCCATAACAATAACAGTGAACTCTACAGGGTTGAAGAGTTCCATCACTAGAAACATACTGATTTTCTATGATATGATATCAGGACTAGAAAAGAAAAGAATTGTGTTTTTTTGTTTTCCATATGGGCCTATTTATTCCCCATATAGGAAACAGTATATATTTGCAAGATCATAGTCTACATATACTAAATAGTTTCTCTTTGCCACCCCCAAAGAATATATGATCTCAGAATTTACTCATAGCAGATCAGCCTTCTCTATCCCTCTGAAAAATGTCTGTGTGGGATAAAGAGGTAGAAATGCCATAGACTGAGCTTGAATGACTGTTATCCTTTGTGCCTGAACATCCAGATAATACTGCTGACCTCAGTTTTATTTAGTCCTTATGCAGGCAGAACACAATTCAGCTGGAGTTTATCTTGACAGGAGACAAGGACAGAAAACTGAGTGAGAACTTCAGGATCTGTTTGTACAATCCTGATTCATTCCACATTATGCTAGGAATTAACTTAGCTGTCTGACTGAAGAACCTGCTCATCCTGATCTCCATCTATAGGTGATGGAGAGATGCGAACACCACTAGAGGATGATTCACATTGTATACGTAGGCTTAAAAACAAACTTTGGAAGGTAAAGGTGATTACTGTTCTAAACTAAGCACCCCTGTTAAGTGTGATGAATGTATATTGCAGTTTGAATCAGTTTGAACCTTTTGCCATCAACTCAAAAGTTGTCTCCTGTGATGCACCAGCGGTGACATGAGCTGATAATGCAACCTCATTATTCAGGAGAAAACCTGCTTTAGGCAGTGGAAGATATAAGGAAGGAACTCAGCCTGTCAACTCAGGCTACAATTTCCTCAACACCATGTGCTCAAACAAAAATGCAGCTGACTCGTTTACTGGCATCAGTTCAGTATATAAAACACGCCAATTTTGTTTGAACTGATCCTGAAGAAAATATTCATTTTGATACTGTTCATGGAGAAAATTGGCAAAATTGAGGTTAATATCCTATAGAAATCAAACAAAAACGATTTATTTAGACACCTGATTTAAAAAACCTTCAGCTAGTTCTTGGAGCACTGTTTTCCATTCTGTTGTAAGCCCTCATCATTGTTATAAATCAGACCTAAGGCTCTATCTAGCAAATCTCAGGTACACACAGAAAAACAAGGGTATGCCCAGCAGCCTTATATGACCACATGCCTGCTTCATTCACAGAACAGCTATGTACCAGAAATAGCAACTAGCTGCAGTTATCCAGGGGAGCATTTACCTTAAAGACCATCCTTTCTCTGCTGTATTTCTCTGTCTCCTTTATAACATAACTTCCAAGCTCTACAACAGAAGCAGTGGTTTAAAGGCAGCAGCTTTATTTCACTTAAAGACCTCAATTTTTTTCCAGAACGCTGCTATGTAGAATATATGCCAGAAGTCCTTTGCAATGTGTGCTCAGTATGTGATCATGTATAATAAACTGTAGAAGAGAAGAGAAGAGAAGAGAAGAGAAGAGAAGAGAAGAGAAGAGAAGAGAAGAGAAGAGAAGAGAAGAGAGAATTCTGTTGTTGTTGTTGACATTTGTCTAATATTATGAGAAATCACAGGAACATATTTAAACAAAGATAGGGCAGAAATTCTCAAGGAAAAAGTGCCATGTATGTCCTAATATCTGGTACTTTGCTTGGCAGATAACCCAGTAAAATGAAGATTACACGTTCCTTTTTGCAACAGTTGTGAGTCTGGTCCTTTCTAATTTTGTGTTCTTAATGACCAAAATGATGCAAACTAATTTCTTATTCCTTTCTACAGCCAGAGACGTATTAAGTAGTGGTCTTTATTTTTATCATAAAAGTATAATTTTGTCTTGTTAAAATAGGTGTTTAAAAGAGGACTATTCAGGTTTTAACTGTAATAAAAAAATAAATCTCTCACACTTTGCAAGAAAAAAAAGGAAAAGGGGTCTTGCATTAGAAGCCCCAAACTAATAAAGTGCCTTTCCTAACTGTGATGCACTGCTGGTTTTCTGTATTGTGATCCTCCTGAAAATAGACACTTTATGTTTAATTGATTTATTTGTAATGATTCTGGCTCAGGGAAGAGACCCTTTGAAGCTGATTGATTACTGCAACAAGCCTAAGATTTCATACCACAACAAACCTTTTTGTACTAATAAACAGGGGGACAATAAAGCTCTGGGGCATGGTGTTTCCCTTCACATTAAAGTGAGGATTTGCAGCATAAGTATGTGAGGGACATAGTTTATGTGCTCCCAAGAAGCAGACATAATGAACTATTTCTTTTAATGGCAGATTATCCCTGTTTCTATTTCCTGGAGTGAAGACCTCGCAAATTGATGTATCTGTCCTCTGAGGTTTTCAGAGAGGCATTATGGCATTTTAAAATATTAATATGAGAGTACATTTAGCTGAAAGTAGCTAGTCTGGTAGTCTCTTGTGGCTGCCATACAGGTCACCAGAGACCTCCTGTCTCTCAAGGCAAATGATTTACTCTAAGTGTATCATTAAGATATACTTTTTTGGAATTTATGATAGAGCTTTCTTACAGAGTTATACCTTTTCTATAAAAATTTAAGCATTTTTATGCTATTTTCTCCCTTCACTCACTGTTCCTTAAAAACCTGGTCAGTGTCACAGGCAAATTGAAAGTGCCACCCCCTGCACTGCAGTAGTGGGTCTGTGTTGAACACTGATTAGCTAGGACTGGATGTCACATCTTGTTATAACTTTGCATAGCTGAAAAATTTCCTAGGAGATTTGAAAAGAACTGCAATTATTCCTCCAATGGAAAAAGAAGAAAGAAAAAAAGAAAAAATAAACTCAAATGCAATAAATGTCTAGATGCAAGAAATGGAAAAATATTAATCAAAAGTATAGATACCCACTGATCAGCTCAAGAAGTTTCCARTTATGGGAAAACTTATCATTAATACATGCTAATGTTTGTTTCACGTTTTCTTCTGGATGACAGATGATACCAAGGGTTAGCCTGTGACCTTCAGAACTTCAAGAGTAGTGTCATCAGCTCAGCTTAGTATTATTCAAAAAGTCAAGAATGTAGACAGATCTCATTTCTATCTACTGAAATGGTATTGGATTTGGCACTTTCACATTCATACACAAACACACCCACATTGTCTTTGGCTTCTTTTCAGACGGCAAAGAGTGCATGGTTCTTTCCGCAGATATGTTCTTTGGAAATCATGGAAATAGTTAAGTAAGGAAAGGAAGTCTTCTCAATGAGCTTGTTTTCTGGAGGCCAAATCCATCCCCAGTTAAAATCAATGTTTAACTTCACCAGTGCAGGATCATGACCTGGAAGACCAAAGGAGCTAACTTAAATACTAGTCCTTGTTTTCTATCTTGAATTATTAAGTCTAAACAGATCTAAAGCAAAACAGCACTGCAAACTTTTAGCTGAAGTGCAGTCTTTTTATATTTGTAGCACAATGTTTGAAGCATACCTGGCAGATTTCACCTCCATTTCATTAGTCTATTTTGGTTTAGTTGTACACAGAAAGAGAGAAGGAGACAGTTTAGATCGGCATTAGAGCAACAAACTGAAGCCTCAGAGATGATGCAGGGTTCAGTGGTACAGAAGAGCATTTGCACTTATAATGCATCTCCAAGAAAATCATCAAAATATCAATTAAATATATATTTTTTAATCCTTCCATTTCTAGCATAGTTTAAAACYGTGTTCATAGCCTGGGACAGATCCTAAAATGTTGAGAAAGACCACAGTCTCCTTAGCCTCAAATGTTTTATGTCACCTGATGTTTTGGCCCCAGGTATGTGATTCATGGTTTTACTGCCCATTTCTTTAAGCACTAGTATCCTCTCCAGTATGTGTAGTGGAGAGCAGCAGATGGGCCTATGTTAAAGTCAGAAGACCCTGGGGTGTCTGTGTGCAGGAGAAATGCATCCATGTGGCTTCATAGCAAGGCATTAGATAGCTGCCACCTGCTCCTTTGTACCACAGCAAGGGTTAGCAACATGCTGCAAAAGATGGTGGGCAGGCAAACGGGGAATAGCGAAAATCAGCCATTCCAGATGATGTTTTCTCTTCCAAAGCTATGGGATTTTAGATAGCTATATAGTTCATGCCACATCAACATTAACTTCAGACGCATTGAACCACACTGGGGGAACTCATGATGGGCACAGCTGCAGCCATACGTCCACCAGCAGCGAGCACTGCAGGCAGCCGTGGCCACAGCGTGAGCAGCCCAAGGTCTCTCAGAGCGGCAGGGTGGGGAGCCAACTACTGGCTTCTCTTTCTTTTTCTCAAGCATAAAACCCACTTGTACTTGGTTTTGTGCTCTTTCTCATGTATACATAAGGCAGAATATGTGGCCTTTTACATCTGTGGAGGGAAATTTAATAAAATTTTTAAACCAACTCTTTTGAGATTTAAAACAATGTTGATTTTAAGTTGATCTACAGTTAATTAATTCCTGTTTTCAGTTATCATCTTTACATTTATATGTGAGAAGGATGAGATACAATTCACATGCTTCAAATAATTAACCAGAAAATATTTTTCTTAATGTCTTTAGCTATTAATTCTGATATGGTGTCAAAATGTTTATGAGAAATGGAAAAGCCTCTAAAACATCTTGTCCATGGACTGAAAAGAGAAAATGAATATGATATTTAAAAACTATACTTTGGGCCCAAGATTTTAAATGTATGAGATTTTCAAATTTTTAGGGAGCCTGGATGGTCTTTTCACTTTTAGTTTTCTGTTACACTGACCCTTCTATCTTTCCAAGAAGCAATGATATTCCATTTTTCTGTGACAAAATATATTTTAAAAAACAAAACACTTTGAAGAAATAAAGAGAAAAAAGAGAAAGACAGAAAAATAAAAGGTGCAAAAAGCTCAAAGAAAGGCTGGCAAACTGAATAATGACCAACCCCAAACTGATCGTAGGCAAGATTTTCACAAAAGCAATCAGGTAAAGCAAAAATAATGAACTCTGTAAACTTGTAAGAAATGATTTGTCATCTTTCTAATTTTTGAGCAATTCCATTGATATGAATGTATTTCAGGTGGCTAAATAACATTTCAGAAAGGAGTGTTTTAAAATGGCTTTTTAGGAGCAGTAAGAGACAGAGTATTTCATTTCTGAGGTTGTTTTATTCTTAATTTCAATTGCCTAAACACATCTGTACTTCTGAGTTAAGTCAAATGGCTGCAAAAGACCAGGAAGCACTGTAACTATAGTAGAAAATCCTGAAAAATATAGACAGCTCTACTCATTCATTTACCCTTGTTCAGTTGTATGTCAGCATCATTTTTGAAAATAGCATTATTAAACATTTCTTAAGCATAATTTCTAAGTATAATTCCATTCTCTATATCCACATCATCAAAAGGCTGTCGGGTATTCTTGTGATTCTTTTCTTACAGTTCTCATGTATATATATTTTTCACATGCTTTTTGGATTATGGAAAGGAATGGTCTATTCCAAATTTGCTAATGGCACATACAGTGAGTGTATAAGACCTGATGGTGTTGCTACTGCACAGCACATGGCAAAGAGGTTCCCGATAGAAACATTACAAATCATTTAATCTTTCTCTATTTCCTCTATGTCAATTGTGCATACAAATAACCACATTTAATTCCACATTTAAACTGGGGTGGGGGTGGGGGGAAGGATATCTTAAGCCGTCTTCTTAAACATGATACAGGAGAAAGTAACAGTGACAGCTCCTGCAATGATAAGTGTGAGTGCTCCACTTACAGAATAGATAATACAGGGATCTTGTCAACTGTAGCATGTGGGACAGCAATATCAGAATGCATTCTTGGTACAGTGAGGGAGTACTTGTATCTTCTCCTGCTCGTCAAGTGTTTAGAGTGCATACTAAGTGATATTGAAGGGATTTTTATCAGCAATCAGTTTGAATAAGTTAAGCACTTTACTTTCCTAAAAACTAATCTTAAATGCATCTTTAAATTTAACTTTAGCCAGAACATTGAACACTATCTTTTAAAAAAAGTAAGTACAACAAGAGCTATGAGAATTAAAGGGACTCTTAAAACCTCTTTTTTTGTTGTTAATTTTCCTCAGATTCCCTAAATATTAGCAATAAAAGTAGTTATGTCTGAGGATAGTGGTTTTTTCTTAAGGACATTCAATAAGTAACAGTAAGCAAATAACTTTTTATTCACTTATAGTGGAAACTATGCCCACGTACATATCAAAACCGTTTGGTCTTCATTATATCCTTGTCAGTGACTATCGTAAATCTAGGAAAGGGAGGTGTTTAATACCTTTAAAAACATCAGTCCTGTCTTACATATGCCTATGCAGACCTGATACTAGTTTAGCCAATAAATGCTGGTGCAGCTGCAGGAATGGGAGCTTGGGTCACTCCTCAGACAGAGCAGACAACTTCCTCTGGGCTTGAAGGGAGTTCCGCATGTCTGCCCAAGAGCAAGGGCGGGTCTTCAGATGAGATCAAAGAATCAAATCTTTGTTTCTAGACTTGGAGTTTTATAATGGAAATATTGTGGCATTGCAAAGTTGTCTTTAGTTCAACCACAAGTTATTGGTTAGTGCTCATTCACCTAAGAGAATAATTCCCTCCATTGGAAGAATAAGTGTGTGAAGTTCCAGAGCTTTTAATATTCAAGAGCTCAGAGTTGGGACTGTATTCATCACCTAACTTCAGTTATCTCAAAGCGCAGATAACTGGTCTAAAATATCCGTACATACCCTCTTGATAGTCAGTGGGGGAGATTCAAGCATCCAAAGGATAATCCATCCCACCTCCCATCTTTGTCACCGATCTTTCTGGGCATACTGGTTTCTATGCTGACTATAGAAGAAAGCCGGAGACTTAGCTACTTTCCAGCAATTAAAGTTGAAATGAATCTCAGTCTTGGCAATCACAATGGTGTCTTTTGACTTTACACTTCTGCTTATGGATTTTTGTCAATATGTTTAGGCGGCCAGTTTTACCTTCCTTAGAGAAAATCCCTCCGGAATATAGGTTAAGAGTCCGTGTTCAAGTGAGACTACTATTAACTTCAATAAAGAAAAGACTATGACTGTATGTGATTTACTGTTGCAATAATCAACAGCTGAATTTTTAAAACTAAGTATTCAAACTTCCTTTAAGGATAAGGAGATATTAAATATATGGCTTATGAGACACATACATGCATATTTCCAAAGTTATATCTGGTCTTGGAAATCAATTTGGAAATGCTGAGTCTTACATTTCAAATACATCAGTCAAACTCTGATCTAAACTCAGTTGTGGTCAGTTCAATTACTTTTATTGTGCACCAAAACATCACATAAGAATGAGTTAATCTAGCTGTTATATGCCTGCATTTTTTTACTTTGTACAAAATGGAATTTCCTGATATACCTACTTAAACTTGGTTCTTATAATATGAGCATTTTTCTATTATATATTGAAAAATATTTTTTAATATTATAATGTAATCTGTGATGTGGGTGTACTGAATACAGATGCCTTCACACTTTTGCACTTGACATATCTTTTCTATGTAAATTGTCTGAGAGGGACATAAGTCATTTTTAATAAATCTGGGGAAAAGGTCTGAGCTGAAATGAGGTTGGTGGTCTGGGCTCAGATTCTAATAAGATAAATTGATGCTACCCACTCAGCTAACACTCAGTGCAGTTGTCAGCAGTCTTGGTTTTAAAAAGAAAAGAAGATCAAAGAAGAGATTTAAAGATGAACAAAACATCTAGGTTAAAATACTCTCTTCTTTCAGTAGTCAGTAATTCCACTGGGTCAATGTTAAGGAGTGACGAGAAGAGTATTAAGAAATCTCACAGTTTAGAATTGAGGTATTTGCTCACAGGCATCTTTGGAAGGTATAAACTGGCATTTGCAAGGGCTACCTTTCTGGACTTTAGCAGAGAATCTGGCCTGATTTCTGAACCCAGTCTGGATTTTCAAATTTCCAATCAGTTTCTAAGTTTCTGTAGAGGGCAATTATTCCTTAGAATCCTGTAATCCCTTCCCATGCAGACCTCCACATCACCTCAGAGAGTTACATGTGTGAAAGGACCACAGAACTGGGCCTTTAATTTTCAGACAGCATATTTGATAAATTATACTGCTGAATCCATAGTGTTAATTCTCGACAGTGATGTTTATAGAGTAACTGGTATAGCATACATAGAGCACTGTAAATAGGTCAGGTTTTATTGTTTATTTTAACAAATGGATAGGGTTGCATTAGCATTGGGGAAAATGTATAAATATTGATTTGAAAACCTGGCGTACACAATAAAAGTGCAACCCTTGTAACCCTTTTAGAGAAACCCAGACATAAATAAAGCTCATCTCCATCTTTTCACCAAAACAATTAATACATAATTCATCTAGAAAGTATTATCATCACTATCGTTACCAATAGCAACTGAAGTATTCTAACACTGCTAACACYACTCTGTGAAGATTATATTTATTTGTATATCTGAAAGGGGAATGTAATAATATATACTGCAACAACATTTTATTTGTGGTGGAATCTATAAGGGCAACTTTTAAGAGTTCTACATGAGCTGAGTGCTAAAGGATGCAGCTGACAAATGTTTGTATATTCTGACCATGGTGAAAACAAAATCAATAAATACATTTTTGGAACTAAGGAAACAGATATGTATTGTCTTAGGTCATGTCTTGTTCATTTACTTTATATCTTCCTGTATGCAGAAAGCTATGTCCAAGAATATTAATGGTATACAGCTGTATATAATTGAAGCCTTTTTTTATTAAGTAAACTTTGTTTAAGTAGGATATTAACTGGTTGACTACAGCACATTTACATTCACAATGAACAAAGATATCCAAAGCTTTAGGAGATTCATTTCATTTTGGATGGACACCAGACGTTATCTAGGCTTTCTGCTCTGGGAATTGGGTTTGAAATCTCACAAGTAAGGCTTCTAGTTATATTACCAATACTGCTCCAGTTGGATTGGATGCAAGAAAAAACAGCTAACAGCACATCATACACTGTGGAGGATAAATATACCGAGAAGAAAAAGGGCTCGTGGAATTTTTTCAACACCCACCTCAGCCACAAACAGCTAATTATTTAGATGGGTCACGGGTAGCTGACATCTCACAGCCCAAGGGACAATAACCACCTGAAGGACAGCAACCACATTTAATATGTCTTCAGGCCACCAGCTGGCTACTACATAGATGGCAGCATGTGTTGGTTGGAAGACAAGAAGCCAGTGAAGGGGTACCTAAGACAAAAAGATAAATGTAAGATAAAGATAAGATAAAGGCAAAGCTTTGTAATGATTGGCTGCCCTGACATAGTTTAACTAGTTGGTAACATTTTTAAAATAGTAAACCAGTGATGAAAAAAGTGTTACTAAAGCTTGTGAATGTAAAAAGGAAAAGTTCTTCACTGAAAGCCATTTTTTTTGTTTTAATGAAAGATATTCGGGAAATAGTTCTTCAGCAAACCTTTTGGCTTCAGTAGATGACTGAATTTTATCTTCTGGTTATTTTATAACTAGAAGCTCAGATTCAAACCAGATAAATCAGAATTTGCTCCTCAGCTGTCACAAAACAGATGAGAGCAACATTTGCTGCTCAGTGAACCTCAAAGTGTCAAACTAGGTATAATAGGAGGTTTTCCATCTATGCATTCACCAAACTCTAAAAAACTGTATACTCTGTTTTAATGGATCCTTGTAGTACTTTCATACCATACACAGTAACAGAAGGACATGTCAAAAGGACAGACGATTCCCTTGGGAAAAGCTTTACATTTAATAAAACAAGTAACATTTTGACATTTTAGGGTGAGGAGTTGTTAGCACACTTCTGTGAGAGCCCATATTGAAAATCTCACATTCTGAATAGCTGACTAAAAAGAAGTAACAATTAAGGGTGTTAACAACAAAATATGATAAACTTACAGCTTTAGATTAGATTTCTTCTTAAACTTTACCATAACAGCACAACTGGAGTGTTGAAAAATTGACACAAAAATGTGCATTAATGTTTGGAACTCAACCTTGACTGCATCCCTTTCAGCTTATGCCTTAATATAATATCCTTAATAATAGTAAATATTAAAAAATATAATTGGACTGCAACCCGTTTCATAGTTCTACAAATATAAACATTAGATTTGGCTTGATTTTACAGAGTTCTGCATATCTGAAGAATATTGTTTCAATAGAACAAACTGTATGAATATTTTAATATAGTTGTCCAGAGTCAGAGATAATCCGAGTCTAGGGTAATAAAAACTTTTAAGTGACACATGGGATTTTATTTTAAATTAGTTTATTTATTCTTATCTCTAATACTTGAAGTTAAGTGGTTTGTAGTGTAAAATAAATAGTGCAATTTCCAGCATATGTATCCCATATCCTAAGCAATGATAAAAAAATCCTGAAAGTCCTACTCTTATTCATGGAATAAATTATTTTTTGAGCTATTTTTTAACAGAATACTGAATGGATTATAGAGAGCAAATACTTTCTACCAAAGACCCAAACCAAGTTATGTATCTAGTTACAATTCATGCCCTCAAAAATCACCTCTGGGGTGGAATGAGGTCATTTGTCTTTTAACTTATGGGGAAATGAATATTAAATAAATGATCTCTCTAAAACATGGAAAAATTTCTTTCTATATGTACACTAATATTGCAGATTTTCACCCAAAACTACCTTATTTCAGAAAGGAATAAACTGAAATAAGAGGGAACTGAAAATGGAAGTAAAAACAAAACTGCCTTTTAATCTTAAATAYTTTTTAAAATGCCCATAAAATCCATGACAAAATGGAGTACTTGATTTAAGATGAATGGATTTCAAGAGTTCAAAAGATTCTTTTTATCTCAAGCATCTAAAGAAGACTCCTTCTCAACATAAGAGCTCTTAGAGAGATACCTAAACTCTAACCACCTCATATGCTTCTTGATGTTGGAAGAGTTTCTGTGGTCATGTTTTCAAGGGAGAGGTATGTAAGTAAAACACAATACCATCCTTCTCACCGCCATATGGTCTTTCTTCTAAAAAGCACTCTATTAATTACCATACAGTTCTCCTCTTTTTAATTTATTTTTAAAAAGTTTCTACTTTCCATTAAAACAATATAATTCTCTCTGGGGTCCTGTACTTACAGCCTTGTGACCTTTTCTGGCTAAATGGTGATATGAGAGACAAACACCTTTAAAAACAATATTCCTTCCTTATCAGGACAGGAGTTATCTCCGGGATCCTTTTACATCTTCATCTCCCTGCTATCTAGAGCAGTGCAGTAATCATGTTCTCTATTCTTCTTATGGTGGTATATGGAGGACTTGAATGTTCCTCACCAAAAGAGTCCAAAAGAGCCCAGTTAAGGCAATCTCATGCCCTAGACAAAGGACAGAATACATATTCTCCACCAAAGCTTTAATACCAGCACCATGACTTCACCTTCCTTGAASTAATGACTGGATAGTCTCCTCCTCTCTGAGAAAAGTGTAGAAATATAATTCCTCCATACCCTTTACAGAAAAGTTCACTGGATTTAGCTCTAGGTGAAATCTCAGAGCGTTGCATATGACTTCCCATTGAAATTTTATTTCTCTTTAGTTCACTGCATGTTTTGTACTTAAATTTCTAATTAGATTAGAAAAGAAGCCAAATATTCAGAATTGCTTTTTCCTTCTTATAGAGCTGCCGTACTGAACACTTATCTCCAGAATATCCTGCAAGTCTTCTTCATTTAGTCTTCTGTGTTTGAATGATATGCACAGCTTGCACCAGAAGAAAATATCCTTTCCCTGTTTTTGTAACAGAAATATTAAGTTATAAATTCAGTCTAGAAGTGAAAGGATAAAACTGAGGAAAAATATAATTAAAACAAAGAGATATTCTCAAGATGCAAGGTCTGTCAGATACAAAAAAAAATATCTCTAGTGATGTGATGAAATGATCTGAATCATTAAAAACTGATCTGGAAGCAACACTAGAAGATCATACCACAGAAAATGATGCAAAGAGATAGCTAAATGACATTATACATCTTCTCATCCCAATTTTCTCTTTAATTGAGCAATTCTTATACAGTCATTTGCATGATTTGCATGATCACAGTCAAAATTTAGCCCTGTATTTCATCCTGGTCATTCACAATGACAACATGATACCATTATATGTTGTCAAGGCAGTTTCTGTGACCCCATTATGATGGACACAATACAGAAAAAAACAGAAACTGAAACCGAAATTGAAAGCTAGCAGGAAATTTTCAGAGGAAAATTTGTCTGATCCAGCACATGGGAGAACCAGAACCAAGCAACTAAACATGAACACTGTAATAACTGTGCATACAATTATTATTAGATACCAGCTCTTCAGGTGCAATGAAATCTCATACTACAATTTGACTTAACTTGTGAAGATTTTTGCAAGCAAAGGATCTTCTCCCATTTTTTTTCTGTAGTTATCCTATTGCAATCAGTAATAACTGCTATTTTTAATGTGACTGTGTTTATCTGTGTCAACATGTATGTGATTTTTGTCAGTAATCTTAGTTTTTCCAAAGCAGGAAATTGAAATAAACTAACCAAAAAATCCTGAAGCTACAATAGTTAAAAGTATCACATGAAACCATCAGACATTAAAGAAATATTAATCTAATTGCTCTAAGGTTCCAGTTCAGTCCCACCGGTTTCAACGCAGGACAGAAGACATTTTTAAGTACTAGTCTTCTCCCTCAAAACATATCTTGATTGGAGTTAAAGCAACAGATGGTCCTGTTACCATTTGAGATGTGCTTTTTAATACCTAGACCCCCTACATAAAAGCAATTAACACAGGTTAATGATATTATTCATATAAAATGCACATGTATATACACTAGATGCATGATATAAATATCATATATATGGGAATGTATGTACCTTTACAGGTATATTTTATTTTTAATATTTTAACTCTCTGAAAAGTTTCTTAATTTTCACTGACTGCATTCTTTCATTATTTAAAATTTCCTGAAGATTTAGCCTGTCACTTTCAAACTTCCTTTTCAAGCATTACCAACATAACTTAAGATAGCATTTCCTCAGTGATTTTCTCTAGCAGGAGGCTATGGGCTTGTCAAATAAAGTATGTCAAAGCAGTTTTCCATAGGATAAATATTAGTTGTTTTCAGGTTCTCAGAAAAGGTACCAATACCAGGTTGCTTTTACTAATGTACCTCAGTAATGAAAATAAAGATACGGCCATAAAGATCTTTCAAATTTTACACAAAACATAAACAAGAGGATGGATTTCTTTCTTTCACCTACAGAAATGGGTAGTGGGTGCAATGACTAGATATTGATTTAGAAAACAGCATTAATATCTTGCATGCATAAAAGTTAGAATAAATAAATAAGCATCAAAAGAGTGGATGCCAGAAGCTAGAAGAAAAGGAAGTTATTGCTACTTTAGGGAAGACTTAGCTGAATATATGAATTCAGTCCTGCTCCAACCAAAGTCAACAGGAGTTTCACCACTGACTTTCAAAATCTCCAAATTAACCTGCAGTTAAAATAAAAAAAAAGAAAATGGAAATGAGTTAATGAGATGAATATGAATTCGTAAATTTAAAAGGCAATTCAGAAGTTCAGCAACAATCATTTGAATTTCTTGTGAAACTGTGATGACGCTAGAGCATACTTCTGAGCAGGAAAACCATTTTCACATCTCATTGCAAGCCCTCACATTGTGGAGAGAGAGCAAAACAGACACTGTTGCCTTATGCATTCTTGATGCTTTGCTTACTCCACTGAAAGTGTCTTACACTGGGTTTCCTAAATCATGGCTATTCCATGTAGAAGTCAATATGCCAGAAGGCCTCACTTCATATTCTGAAACATAACCTAAAATGATCATAAATTGAAAATGTATAGTATAGACTTGAAAGTCTTGAGAAACAGTACTGAAAGAAGTATTACTGGAAGGTTCTTGTGGACCTGTGGTATGGTAAGCATATGAACTTTCCAGCTGTCTTGTTTCACAGTGCAAATATTGAATAATCTGACTCTTCTTTGTTTGGGTCATGAAGTTTGAATAATTAAACAATGGGTCATTTGAGCTCTGTTGTGTCATCAATTACTACATTTATGTTTGTCAATAACAAACCCACAGTAGTGTTTTAAATTCCATTTATTGTGCTTTGGCTTAATGCTTACTGTTACTTTTCCTCCACATTTTTTCCCGTCACGAAAATTAACCCACAATATATCTTTCTGGAAAGAAAATAAACAGCTCCCTTGCCAAGCCTTTCATTACACTGCTTCTTTCCATCATGAATTGTGATCTAACAGTAGCCTAGTAATAAAGCCAAGGCCTTTGAAGTGTTGTGCTAATTTGATTAATATGTAGTTACATCCTGTTATGATGCACTTTGCCTTATGCATTTTAAATGGAAAATGCAGAGTGGATTACATTTGTGTTAAAAACACAGCATACTAAATGAACAGCACTGAACACGGGCTATAATAACAAGCACTGCAACCACTTTAAACATGTAAAAGGTTATTGCTTGCAGGTTAATGATAATTGTACCAAAATGCATGTTTTTATAACAATTAAGAGGTCAATATAAATACTAGTGAGCTTCATACAGCTGCAGTGGGAAATACTTACCTGATTTAAATTTCTTGATTAAAAACAAAACGAAGGAAATATTTAAAAGAAACCTCTAAATTAATGTTCTTGTACCCATTCCCACAAGCGCTCTGGGGCTCAAAGTCACTTCTAACTCATCTTCCATTGAACTTGGAAATAATTTAATGTGCTTTCTGTTTAAACAGGAGTTAAACTTGATTATGTGTTTGTACTAAGTATAAGGCTTTCTGTGCATAGCGTAGGATGCATGATTATGCAGCAGATTATGTATAGATATATTTTGGGTTGCTTTATTCCCTTTTTTTAAGTAAAACGCATTATTTTATCATAATAGCTTGAGACCCTACAACACTGCAGGATAAGAAATATATCACCATAGTGTTTTATTTTTCAGGTCTACTGTGAGCAAAAAGATGTAGCAAAATTGAAATTTGTGCATCAGTATGTTTCAAATTTGCTAACGATAAAATTCAGTAAAATTGTTTCCACTGACTTGAGTAAGCACCTGATCAGAACATAGTCCTTCCATGTACTTGCACTTAAATGGTTAAAATATCTCATTATTAGTGATGAATCCTAAATCTAAATATACAATTTTTTTTCATATTTTGATTAGGATTTGCACAGGAACAGCTCATTGATTGTGTTTCACATTTTATAGCTCTGCTTGAAAACAAAAAGATGACATCCTATTAGCTGATCACATTTTCACGTCTTTCAGTCTTTAGTGTCATTATGTTTCCAACTTGCTTGTGGTTAGCAGCTTATCTGATGGTGTTTTCCTTTGATTTTAGCTGAGAAAAAGATGTATTGGGCAATGTGGTATCATTTTATTGAAGGGGGAATACAGGAAAGGGGACACAAAATCAGGTTAAAAAGCATTAAATTACTAAACAGTATAATATAGTGTAAGGCCTATTTCTGCCTATTGCATGAATTCATCACCAAATTCAAGGTGGCAGAAGCTTGTTATTCCATTCATTTCCTTCCAGTGCAAGACAGAATGTCTGCATTTGTTTCTAATTTTAAACAGCTCAATTAATAATGTTTCTAGCTATTCCTTTGCAAAACTATAACCATAGGTTTTATTTTCATTTGTATCCCTGATATTAAGTTTAATTGCTTTCTTTCCTCAGGACAGGCATCTTAGTTCTGCTTTTATTCATTCATTAAATAATACATTCCAAACTTTTTGTTTATGCCTTTCACATGTTTACAGTTTACTTACAGTTTATCCTTACTCTTTTGTTAGCCAATAATAATATTAACTGTTAACTAATCTCAAGAGGTATCTTCACTGTCACTTTTTATATCTTTCTCTAAAATTTGCCCTTTTCAATATTTTGCAGTAACTTATCATGTAATGCTGGTGGAAATCCTTCTCTATGCGTTTGACTGAGGGCATACTTAAATCAATAGCTTTGTATCAGGCCACTGTGATTGGACCATACTGCAGAAACTGCAGTAAAAGCACGATGAAGTCAGTTACAAGATCTTTCCTTGGGCCTTCATGGGCTTTTGGATCAGGATCACTAAGTCCTATTATTTCCTTCCTCAGCATTTACTGTGCAGTACCACACTGACCTTGACATATGAAGGAACAAAATCTCACCTGTCTTCTGAAAAAGTTTGGATTCAGGTTCCACCTCAGAAAATTGAACTTCGCCATTTTTCTAGACCTTCTTGTGGTATTACATTCCAGACTTATAAATGATTTAATGCCCTTGTATATTGATGTTTTTGATCATTTCTCTTCGAGGTGTTGGTCGTTTTATTCAAAAATGTTTCTATCAATAATTCTAATCTTTAATCCTCACATTTCTTGATCTATTGTCTGATTAATATATTGACCTCCTGTTTACAGTTCTTGATATTTCCGTGTTTAAACATAGCTACTCCTTCAAATATAGTCAGGTTTTAACCTGTGCTTTTACATTTATATGATTCCACATTTTTTGAGGTTATAAGAATAGGCTTAACATGTCTTCCCAGTATACATCATAGTTATGCTGGCATCATAGTTAAGAATTTATTTCATCATCACCTAATAGCATCACCTAATGCTAATAACACTTACTGAAAATAAAGTGTCTCTGTCTCAGATGCCAGTCCCTAACAACTAATTTTAAAAGTAATACTCAGTGGAGACTCTGGTTCACAGTTTGAATGAATAACACACTTTTATAATAGATTAATACACTATAAATCATTGTAATCATTGTAAGCCAAAGCCAATGTACTTTAGAATGTAACTGAGTTTTTAATTTTTCATAAGACCTTCAAAAGTGATTTCACGCAAGTCATTAAGTGTAATCACTCTGAAGAGGTGAAACACATGTTTAATTATGATTATCACCAGCAAAGAGATCTCATCTGCAAATGTTTATTGTTTTATAGGTTGAATCTATATAATAGGAACTTAGCTTAGCAAAAGTCACACTGATTTTTGATCTTTAACCAGAGAAGATAACGAGCTGAATGTGACTTCTGTGCTGAGGTAAGCCTCTTCTTCTCATAATCTCCTGTCCCATCTCCAACAAGATTAAGAATATGCCTGAAGAAATAGATGTGGAGTTGGGAACAGTCAGAGAGTATTCAAAAATTGTCACTGAAAGCCATGATATAAATTGGAGGAGAAGGATGTCTCCCAGGACAATGAAATTTCCTGGGCAGTGATCCTCATTCATTTCAAGAGAAAACTGGTGAAAATTCACCCTGGAAGGACTTGGTGTCTTCTTTATTATTTGCATTATAAGTCTATAGACAAAACTGACCAACTGACATGAGTTGTTCCTATATTAAAGATTCTCAGAAGCCCACACAGGATAGTACAGCAATATTTGTTTGCCACCATTCAGACTCAATACACGACTCTCCCATTTTCCTTTTTTTTTCTTTTTTCTTTTTTTTCCCCCCAGTTTTTAATTTTCCTCAGGTTCTGAAAGATTTGAATATCATCTGGATCAGAAAATTTTGTGCATCATCAGTGAACTGATGTAATTGCAGTTGCTTACATATCAGAATTCCTCAATCCAGAGTCTTTAAGAACCAATGACTTGTTCCTGCAAGGTTTGACCAATGAAAGACTTTGATGAAGAGAAATAATTATTCATTCTGAGAACAAACACAGTTTTCTGTAACCAGATAAGATCTCAAAGGCAGGTTAATATCCTTCATAATCAAAGACAGACTGATCCTTATACAATGGAGCTTCCATTCTGAACTATTGAACTATTGAAATACAAATATAAACAGTGCACAAATGCATTATGCCCATTAAAGATTTATAGGCTCAACCAGCTCCGTCACCATACTAGCCATATATCTTAAGAGAAACTAAAACAAACCTGCATAGATTGAAGTTTGCATATTTGATGCACCTGGTGCATGGCCTTCTTTGTCTGTGACTGAATTAGACGCTGTTGCTGATATCCAAGTAACAGAGATGGACTCTTGCATCCAATCTGAGTTGTACTGCTTCAGTAAGGCTCTCCAGAGGTGATGCACAGCCAAAAGACAGAGGTCTAGTTTGTTAGCTCATTGTTTTGGGTTGACAGTGCCCCGTGTGGAGTGCTCAGTACCAAATAGCACAGCTAAACTATGACTTTCAACAGAAAGCACTAGAAATGTAAACATGAAAAGGAAAGGATTTTTAAACCTGTTGAAGGACAGGAATGTTCTTCATTTTTAAGATGTATGTGAGCTCTAAATGCATTATCAAATTTGATATTGAACATTTTCTGATCAGTTAAAATAATGGGGGAATACTGAAAGTGTTGTATTCCTGTCATTATAAGTACAAGCTTAATTATAGTTATAATTGGCATTGGTAACAGGTAGGAGATAAAAGAACAAAGAATCAGCCCTGCTTATTGCTCATTTTATAAAGATTCCTTGGAAGTGGAAACAGAACTATTCAGCAGGACAAGAGATAAGACATATTACTTGGCCCTCTCGTTTTTCACTAGTGTGTAGCAAGAATTATCTGTAGAGGTCGACTGGATGGCGAGTCTCCTTCCAAGGCTGTTTTGCTTTACCTCCGTTATCTGGAACCTGAAAAGAAACCTTCCCCTTACAATTGTCTTGAAGTACCTCAGCATTCAGCTGAACTATTCAGGGAGAGCACCACTGCAAAGGATTTTAATTCAAATCAGTAAAACCCTGGCTGTCTCAATTATATATTATTTGTGCCCGCATTTCTCTGCTTGGTTCAAATAAGGAAAGAATGCAGGATTGGGATCCTTACATTTTAAGATGAATATTTGTAAAACATTAGACATACACCGTTTACTTATTTATTGCAATGAATACAGGAGAGGTTTATCCTGAAAGTAAATTCAGATACAGAGCCTTAAATAATCAAATGTTTTAAATCACACTGATTAATCACTAGAATACATTAGAAGATATGGTTTCAGCATATTTTGTGCAGAAAATGTCTTTTAGCCAAACTAGTTTCTCTCTATCTGGTCCATGTGTAATTCATGAACCTTTAAACATTATGGGATTATAGATAGCTAAACTGACATTTTTACTTTCACTTAGCAGCCTGAATAATTGGTACACTTCAAGCATTTTAAATGCTAAAGTAATCATTGTTTTGAATTCATCTTGTGATGTCATAGCAGCTGACGACTGACATAATAAATTCCAAGTATATGAAAGCTCCAAAAAAAGTTAGAAATATTTCCCATTTTTAATACATAACAATTAAATGATCTATAACTAGCAGTATATTCTGATGTTATCTTTAATGAAATGCTCTTTAAATGTATGATGTATTGTTATTGTTTTTCCACTTCTGGGCCAAAAGAGAATTCATTATTTTTTTTAGTGCATTTTCCTCAAAGTCAGAAAGAAATGTACAGACAAGAATATCAAACCTACTTAATGTCTTGAATAAAAGTGGAAGTTCAATGACGACATTTAAAAATTCAACTTTCAGTGTAGGAAAGGGCAAGAATTGTGTTGTCTTCCCCCGCTCAAGATGTTCTGGGAGCCAGACACAGCCAAGTAACAAAGACGAAGTCCATTGCATTTTGCATTGAGTATAATTTTACCTATCCTTATTCTTTTACCTCCATTATCTCTCATAATAGCAGTCAGGGAAGAACCACTGTGCTTGCCAGGGTATACAATCTTGTAGTGCATGCACTAATACTTCCAAAATGCAGAAAGACAGTACGGACATACCTCAGAGATATTGCGGGTTCAGTTCCAGACCACCACAATAAAGTGAATATCGCAATAAAGTGAGTTACACACATTTTTTGGTTTCCCAGTGCATATAAAAGTTATGTTTATGCTATACTGTAGTCTATTAAGTGTGCAATAGCATTATGTCTAAAAAAACAATGTACAAAATGTGACACAGAGACAGATGCTGTTGGAAAAATGGCGCTGATGATAGACTTGCTTGACGCAGGGTTGCCACAAACCTTCAATTTGTAAAAAAATGCAATATCTGTGAAGAGCAATAAAGCAAAGAACAATAAAATGAGGTGTGCCTGTATGTATGATCTTTGGGCATTATCTGCACTTCTGTTCCCTCTTTACCCAGAGATTGTGCTGCCCTTCATATGAGAACAAGACATATACTGAATATTAACACTTTAGGATGGGAAAAGAGGAGCCCCACTGCCTTACTCAATAAATCTTTAATTATTTTAGGCAAAGACTAATGACTTAAAAAAAGAAAGCATCAAAGAGGTTGCTTTCTGTAACCACATTACCACATATAGGCATGGATTGTATACAAAAGCAGCAGTTAAGGCACTTCTTTTGGACTGCAAACTGCTATTCCAAATCAGTGTTCTCACATGTTGGTCATTCTGGTGAATGTCAGAAATGGCAAGAGTTAGGGGTTTGGTTTGAGGGGTTTTTTTTGCAGGGAATGTTGAAATCAGAATGACTGTTTTGTTTCAGTAGTCTTTCCCCCAAAGAGGGTTCATAGCTCTCAAAACCTCAGAAGCTTCCTCTTTCCAGCCCAGACTCAGACACCTTAGTCTTTCTCTAGGCAGTTCACTTCTCATCCCTGGCTTCTGTGAATTCTTATATTTTAGAGCAGGAGTTCTATAAGGTTACAAAGAATCTAAAAAGTAAATGTTAAAACATTTAGGATTGCAATGTCAAAACCCCCTACCATCTAGCAATTTATCTGCTTGTAATGCAATTAGCATATTGCTGACAGTACATAAGCAATGACGGTAAGAGCTGATCAAATCTAATTATTGTTTCTAGACAGTGAAAAGCACAAGATAAACCTGTGTGAGCAACAGAATATACATTAATATGAAAATGTATTTATCTTACAGTAACACCTCACATTCAGAAGACTGGAACACTATTGCTTTGAACACACCATGATCAATAATCACAGAAAGTAACTTCTTGGGAAATGGCATACTCCATACTGAAAGAAATATTAGTTTATCTCATAAGTGAGGGTGAAGATGAATCAATCGGTAAAGCTTTTGAAGCTACATTACAGTAAGTAATGTAACTGTTGATTATGTCATGTTCATAGTCCAGATTTTAACTTGAAGAAACTAAGGTTGGTATTCCTCATATCTAACTCCAGCTGTCTAAAGTGAGGCATCTCTCTAAATTAGCCGTCTAACACCCTCTGCAGTCAATGGAAGAACAAACCTTCACAGAACAATTCAATCTATCCCTAGGATAGATTCGATAAATCTCCCTCTAGAGATACTTCTATATTAATCTCTTTATTAAGAGTATCTAGAGGTACTCTCTTTATTAACTACAGGACAAACCTAGACCACTGGTTTTGGTGGAAAAGCTTCTCTTTGATGTTGTATCAACAGTTCATGCAAATGCTTTGCACTGCTTGAGTTTTGCTTATTAAAATATGATGTTGGCACAAAAGTCTGTTATTTAACTTGTAACTCGGATGCGGAAAAGTTGGATATGAAAGGAAAGAAATTCAATGTCTGGAAAATTAATTAGTGTCCATGTTCTCAACAAATGCTTGACAAATGGACAAGTATATATCTTATTGGAAAAGCTCTGTAAGTGTGGTATACAGACTCAGGCTTTAAAACATAGTAGCTGTAGTAGTGAGAGGAAGAGATATCAGAATGATTGAATGAGGTGTGGTAAATATTCATGCCCATAAAGAGACTTCCAACTAAGTAAATCTGAGCTTATTTTGTTGAAGGAATTTTCTCCGAGACATCTGGTTGTTTAAGATCTCAAATAATAGTTCTTGTTGCCCATAAAACACTGGAACCTAGATGTATAAAGTTTACATTAAAATTCTTTCAATTACCAGTGAAATGAAAAGGATGATTCTGAAATGTGTTTTCAGAATTCTTTTAGTCTACCTAAAAGGACTGAATGAGGATTGCCCAGTACATTTAATTAGCTGGTGCTAAAAGATGATTTTGTTCCATATATTTCTCTTAAGCTAGCTAACAGGCTATATGGGAAACAGATCTGGTAAATACATGCCCAGTGCATAAGTATCCAGCAGAGATCATGATACAAGAATGATTAAGCTGTAATCCTACATAATCACGGCAGCGACAAAAACTCCCATGACAACAGTCTATAAATAAGTCAAATTCTTTACTACAGAAGAAGCAGCTTTGCATTTTCCAAAATGACTGAATAAAGAATTCCATATGAACATTTGTCATAAGGCTAACTAGAGTTTATGCAAAATACATTGGTCAAATATTGATGTCACTCTGTCAGATGAAAGACAACATGAAAATGGAATTAATCATAAAAATATCTATCACAGAATCTAAGAACAGAAGTACTGAATTATTTTTAATTGCTAATTATTTTCGTTGATTGCTTGAACAGTTAAGGAATTTGAAAATTCAGAAATCAACAAGATGGCTTCCTCAGAAGCAACAGTGAACTCTCATTAACTATGACAGCAAATTAAAGTGTTGTTTCCCAAGTTTCACTTGTAACTAAAACGACTCCTCAGATTAAAGTTTTCTATATTGCCATCAGTATTCATTCCTTCTATAATCGAGAAAACAAAGAGTTGATTGAAAAGGACATATTTGTTTCCTGTCATCACTGAAGCTAGAAACCATAGAACTATAAAAACATTTATGAAAGCCCTTTGTTACTACAGAGCCAAAAGGGCAATAATCCATTTCTGCTTGATTATTTTATTATTCAATAAAATAGTCTGAACTTTAACCATATGTAATCATTTGCAAATTATAATGTTAGCTTTAGGAGATACCACTCTCTACAAAGTAATAGAAAATGAGAATGAATATTTACTTCCAGCTAATTGTTTGATTATGTCATTATTTCAAATTCAAATATTTCAGTTATTTTAATTTCAATTACTTTTGCTCATCTGCCAAGAGAATTTCAGAAACAGAGATGGTATATCATTATGTCTACCTTAAATGCATGTAAATTCTGAGGCATAGCCCCAGAAGGCATTGATCTCTATACCTTTCAGTTAAAAAAAAATCCACAGAAACAAAACTTTAATAATTTTTCCCCATTTATCAGAAGTAACTTTTATACTTTGGTGTCATATTGGTCTGTTGAAATACTTTATTTCTTTAAGGATGAAGGCAAAGACACTTTTCAGGAATGAATATTGCATCTCTTTCATGATGTATTTTTTTGATATAGTCTGATCTGTTGTGTGATGAAATTCATAATGTAATGTATTTTGCTGAAGGGTAAATTACAAGAACTGATGACACTTCTCTTAATCATAAATGTAAATCTTTTCTAAAAATACATCACAGTAAAGCTGAAAAGGGGAATGAAATTTCAGTTTCAGTTATTACCTCTCATATATTTTCAAATTCTTTTCCAGCAAACAAACTATTGAAGGCTGTTTCTGCCACTTCCTCTAAAAGAATCTGGACTTTCCAGAAAATGGTATCATTATGAAGGCTTGAAACGTATCAAATATCAGGATACAGTTTGTTTTTAAGAAGTATCAGGTATTGTTAAATTCCATGGAGTGTTTGATCTTGTTTCTGCCATCACTGAGTATGTGTTTTAATCCACTTTCATACTGTAGTTCTCAAAGGTCCTTAAAACTTGTAAGGTATATCATGTACACGCCTGTCTCAGCTGTATCAATAAAGTGAATATTTTACTTTTGTAAACGTGCTTGGGTAGGTTAGAGAGGCCTGCTGAATACAGATTGTCTTTTGAATTTCCAATTAAAATCAATTTAAATTGTATATGTAAATAATTGCTTTAATGGATTTCTAAAAACAAGAAATATATAAAAAGCTGTTAAATGCAGTTTAAAATAGCAAACTGAAGAGTCTGACAGCTGGGTTGTGCATTCAAGAACAGTAGAAATGTACTTTTACAGTAGAGATACATCAAGGTTCACTAACATGTCCCTTCAAAGCGTTGTGCCTGTTTATGTTGCCCTTGTGATCAAACAAAAAAAATGGCTGCTGTGTGCTTTTCTATTTCACACCCACAATCTGCATGGATAATATCACAAAAATGCATAAAAATGAGTAGATTTAAAAAACTATTATTATTTTATTTGTCTTTTGGTGTCAGCATGACCAGTGATCTTGACTGCTGCCTCATGAGCTGGACACCTATTTTTCTTCTTCTTCTTTGTGAAAAATGAGATACTCAGGTAGCAACCTTACTCCAATATCTGTTAGTTCAAGTTTTGCCGTAATATAGTAAAAGTGGCAACAATGCACTACAAATACAGTCTAAGATTTTACAAAAACTGAATCTTGTTGGTGGCAGATATAAGTCATGAAAGAGCTCCCAAAGGACTGAACATTTTTCTGCAGACATTTTTTTTTTAAATGTGGAATGAAATCCTAAGGCATTTGTTTCTAAAATCTCTGCTATAAACTCTCCCTTCACTATAATCTAGTCAGCTCTGGGGCAACAGAATCTCTAAGGTCAGACTTGCTGTTAACTACACTTATATTTCTCCTCTATATCATGGCAGTAGAGAAGGAATGGATGATTTATTTTTAGTGAGTTGCTCAACCCTACACAAGGAACTCAGTAAGTGACTTTTTTTTTTTTTTAACTGATAGGATTGCCAGTGATAGCACTGCTCACAGTAGTATTAACTACATCTATAAACCTCAGCACCACTTCTCTTGGCTCAGCCAGTCATATGTTCTTCAATTTTTCTTTCTGATATTTCAGGCTCTTTTTTTCACAACATGTTGAGTAATGTGCAAGATAAACTGGCATGTGCTATGAGACCAACACAGAATGCATGGGTGAATTATCAGTATAAATGACAAAAAAGTTTTCTGACCCCTAACTATGTTTGGGTGAGAAGAAGAAAGAGATATGAGAGAAAACAGTAATGACATGATACTGCTATTCTATCTTAAAACAGATATTTCTTTTAATAAAACAACAATAGTAATAACACCAACAACAAGCTGTTTAGTGCTCAGTCTTCTTTTATTTTAAAAGGTTGGTTTCTTAGAGAAATTAAAACTCTTAATGGAGGAGTCTTTTCTCCATTCCCAGACTGAGCAATTTCAGTTCTGGCCTCCTTTACCTTAAGTGGAATTTACCTGCTTAAATCTGCCCTGCACTGAGGGAGGAATTGATCCCACGGTATGAATATGAAAGCCCCTCTTTCTGCAAATAAATCTTCAAGAACAAAATAAAAATCTGTAAAACCAGTAACAATATTAAAGCAGAACCTAGAAAATGATGTGGTGGATGCTTTAAGTGATGTTACCGTAAGGAGTCCATTAAAAAGTTTGTGAATATACACATGATTTTTACCATGCAGTCGTCTAAAATAATACTCCATAAAAAAGAAATAGAAAGTAAGCTTTATTGTCTATGAAAATCATTCTTTAAAAGGGTCTTTCAATTACAATGTATAGAAGCATGTCTGTAAATGCTGACAGCAGTAGTAAGTTCATTTTACAGCCAATATATATGAGTCAAAAATGTTGATCCCAGTCAGCTCAAAATGGCAACACCGTTTGTTAAATTATCAAACAAGCACCTTTATGCTTTCTCTCTTGCTGTCACACAGATTTGGAGGAAGGTTTACATAAACAGTCCTAAACCCGTTTCATTATCATTCTTCAAACCTCTCCTGAAAGCTGCCGTTTGCTACGGTGCCTACACGGGCCTTGATAAAACGTTGGTCTCTGCGGCGCTGCGGCGGTGGCTGCAGCGCAGGCTCTGCGGCGCTTTCCCCGGCCATGGCTCGGGCTCTGGCGTGGTCTCGCCTCCCCCGGGGGGCAGGCTTGGGTGGAAAGGTAGGCGCCTACATGAGAGAGGTCCTTCAGTAATGCTCTTATGCAATCTATTAATATTATTGTTACAAATGGCGATTTCCTCTTGGTTTTGCTGCTTTAGAGCAAACTCTTTGAAAGTAAAAACCCTGTGTTTGCTTGGAGCCCATTTACGCTTGCAAAGATGATCTCCTGCCAAGAGCAGGGCCCAGAGCTTGTCGTACTTGTGGAGCTATTGCTGTGGCATGGTGGTAGACATGGACTTCATGTGGAACAAGCTGTTGCAAAGAGGAGGAAGATATTGTTTCATCTGGGCAGATGCTGTCAATGAATGAATTTCTGGGGTTGCTTGTTACTGGCAGTTTCCTAAAATCTGCATGAGATTCCTGACATTTCTTCATTTCCTCCTCCCAGGTTAGAGGTTTAAATAAATTAAATAAAATTTAAATAAATTTAATAAATAAATAAATAATAAATAATAAATAAATAAATAATTTAATAAATAAAATTTAAATAAATTACAAATGACAAAGGAAAAGGCTAGGAGACAGTTTCACCTCCCAGCTGTCATGACGCAAATCCAGAATGGATCTGACTCTGACTATTTTACATTTATATTAATAACTGAAAATAATAAGCTGTATTTGTGCAAAAAGATTAATCTAAAGAGCTGCTCTGTCAGAAAATTATTGTCCTAGCCATCACTGTTTATATTATATTCTTCCTCTACATAATTTGCCACATAATCCTAGCAGAATGTTTCCTCTATGAGGTAACAAACTTATTTTTAATTATTTTTATGGCACCAATGAAAGGAGAAAAGGAATGTGCATAGTTGTCATCAAACACTATTACATTGCCTTCCAGCCTCATTGAACAGCAGTACAGTCTATTCATATGTTAATTATTTTATTGAAAGATTCCATTATGCATGAACAAAAATTTTTGAAAAAATAGGTTTAAAATATTATTCATATTTTGGCATCAAAATATCTGGCCTAATTTTTAGAGATAAGAAATATATTCACTATTACTGACATGAAAAGTGCAAGCAAATTCTCCAGCCAACAGATGTAAATGCTGGGCAAGGTCTGATTCTGATACAACAAGCCAAAGTCAGTGTAGAAGCTTCAGGGTCCAGTACAGTAAAGTAGCTTTTTGGTTAACTGGATAATAAAATAGCAATAATATGTGTATTAGTACATCACAGAATTTGAATACCAAAGACTTTTTGGAGCCAAGAAAACACCTGAAAGGCAGCTGTGAAATGCTTCCATCATCCGGGTACTTCTGTCATACCAGCCATGCAATAGTTAGCAGCTTCCTATTTAAATTCCTGTTGTCAGACTTCAGAGTTAATATCCACAATGAAAAAGTGGATATTTAGTTAATCCAGTTCATGTTCCAGAACTTCTGCTCACAGCTTGGAGACTTGCAGTCACAGAACCAGTTCTGGAGCTTCCATGTGCTTGAGAGTTCTCCCTGTATTTTCCTTTTAGGCACAGTGATAAGCAACAGGCAGTTTAGGTAATCTGCCATTGCAGTTCTGATTTTAGCTGAGCCTAATTCTTCATCTGTAGGCATAATGCTTATTTACCTTGAGGGTACTTTTCCTGAAAAAGAATAGCTAGAGCAGGCCCAACATGTTTAATGTTTACTGCATTTAATATCTAGTAACTATCCTCTTTAAAAAAATGTTTTACCCCAATCTGAAAGCCCTCCTCATTTTAAAATAACACTAAGCTAGTTTACATAGAGACCTTACAATCACATTATTTTTCAATAACTTATTTTCATTGATTGGTCTAACAGTTTGACATGTTATTTATGGGCTACTGTGATGAATCACATCCGTTTCCAAGGTAAAGTAAGCAAATTCTCTGTTTATAGGATTAAAGTTGAAGGTCAAACTTTGATTATATTTTCTATTCTACTATAGCAATATAAAGCAAGGCCTTTAGACTTCAGAATTGGCAACCAGTCATATGAGATGCTTTTATACTTAAAAATTGACCACAAATCTTGAGTAAATCATAATTAACATCCAAGAGGCAGGAAACCTAGCAGATGACTGCAATAGAGTTAAAGAGAAATTTATTTTGTGTTTTGAATATGCATTTTAATATTTTTTACCCTACAAAGAGAATTTATTTATTTTTAATCTGTTTTAAGAAAAGAGTTTATGTCTACCGGGTGTGAGAGCTGGGAAAACACTAACCTTCAATGCTTATGGTGTCATGTGGTATTTATCTAACTCACTGGCCCACTGCTGTTGAACTTCTACTAGTGTATATTTATCAGTAAGCCATTGGCAGGTGCAAGTGAAATTTGCTGCGTCCAGAAATGTAATGTATAAACAACATTTAACCCTCTTTTTTAGCAACACATTATTAAACTCTGAGTTGGGATCTCAGAGCTGCTGAAGCACTGGCAACCTTAAATTGTAAAGGATGCTGTTGTGCAATGTAATAATGAAAAGTAATTACCAGAACACCCTCCACTCGAACCACACACAATGTCGTGCAAGCTCAGGCAGTTGAAGGGAGGGGGAGGAGATGGGGAAACCATTTGTATTAGAAGATAAACGTATGCCGATGAGAATCTCATCCAAAATATCCCCACTAAATTATTTAACAAAGGAAGCATGAAAGGGAAGACTGTGAAGTGTATGATTTCAGTGAGCCGTGGAATGGTTGCTTAGGAGGGTTCTTGTTATGCGACACAAGAATTGTTGCATTTAGATTAGAGGTACTGACCTTGCTTCATCACCCAGCTTTATAAACCTGCCTGTACTGCGTATGCTTTTTTTGTCTTGGAAGGATTTATGTCAAATCATTTGTTATCACATACATTGTTGTGCCAAGACTTTGCAAACCCTGGCTTGCAACTGAAGCAATCCTTTTAGGTCAGGATTAAGGAATATTTTTGGAGCGTTTGGGAGAAACAGGCATGATTCTTCCTTCATATTAGGACTTGTCTTTAGAGAAGGTCTGAACCATGCTTAAAGACCTTTACACAGGGAAACTTTGCTACGGTCACACGCCCTTTCCTACAAACATGGGAAGGGGAAGAATCAGCCATTCACGCAGGACTATCCCCAGTCCACTGGACTTTGTGCCTAGCTGGTGTTAGGTGCGTCCAGGGATCTGTCCCGGGGCTAAAAGGTGCTGGGCTGAAGAAGTGGATTGTGTAGGAATGCAAAAATGGCACCAAGAACGAGTGAGGCTGTACAGTCTTTGCTGTCTTCAGTAACCATTGTCAACATAAATCAAGGGATTCTTCCTAGTTCCAAGAACTACACCATATTGGCCCTTTTAGCTGTCCTGTCATTCTCAGATGGTTGAAAAAGATTGAACAGACCAAGGAGACTGTGCTACCTCTCCAGCCTTAGAGCCTTTATTGTATCTAGGTGGGGATGTGGCAGACCAGTGAACATGCTAGGGATGTCTAGCAAAGTTGACTGCCCTTAGCAGGGCTAGACCAAACTACGAGTTCTCATACAGTTCGTGCCAGCTAGCTAATGATACAGGTTTTCATAGCTCTGGAGTCCCAAAGTGTGCATTTGAGCCAAAGAAGATATATAAATGTCCCAGGAAGCACATCTCCAAAATACACCTTACTTCAGAGACATAATTTGTGCCATAGTCCATGCCTACAAATTACTACATCCCTCTATGCAGATGACCTGGCTGAAATGGCTAGTTCACCATAAAGACAGGATGAAGATTATATCCAGTTCCTTCCCTGATCATTACCTGCCTTAGACAGGGGCAAACTAATACCCTGTAGCAAAACCAAAAGGGAATTTTGCAGCAAGGGACCAGCTGGACCTCACGCAGCTCCTGCCAGCCACCTTCTGCATGCCTCCTGCCATCAGCTACACACTCAGTTTAGCAAGGCTAGCCCCAGAGTTTATGTGGCTTAAACAAGAAGCAAAGTGGAGTTCTTACTCTCTATCATTCTCAGACACAGATATGGAGTTTCACACACAGCCTAGTCCTTACTGAACTAAATTTTGCGTTTGCTTCAACTGTTTGCTCTTTATCTCTGAGTTATAGTCCCCCCCCCCAACAGCTAAATTATTCCACCTTTGATTTGATACACAAAAGCATTTCTCGTGTAAAGAAAGTCTTCAGCTTTGAAGTTTAATGCAGTTAAAATTAAATACTGCTAATTAGGAACCCAGTGCGGCTGCTGGTACTGAAGTGCATTCTGTCATCATGACTTAGGGCTATTCATATGAGAAAGGATTTTCAGGATTGGGCTCCACATTCATTAAGGAAAAAGACTACGTTTTCTGAAGTTGCAAAGAGCAGATGGATCACACCAGGACCCTTATGCAACATAAAGTTAAGCAAATAGATAATGATTTACAGGATCAGAATCTTCCTAACAAGAATTAAACTGTTGCACGGTCTTCTTGTGTGCTGTGTCTTTTGACAACAATAAAATGTTCACTATTGCCATATGACACAGCCAAGTCCAGATGTGCTATTTTGGGTTGAGACGGTTAAACTTTTTTTGTTACTATGGAGATTATCTACTGAACGGTTTACTTACCACCCCTAAGCTGTCATCGCGTACTGTTTAATTTATAAAGCTGGTCCAAATCTCTGTGGAAAAAAAAGTCACCAATATTTCTCACAACTTTCTTTGATTTATTTTTCAGTGTCAGCCAAGACATAACATTTATTATGATTCACCTTAGCATGATGACATTTCATTTTTCTTACTGAAGAAGATGTTCCTGAAAAAGGAGATCAAAATCTTCTTAGCCTTCTGGATCTCACGTAATAAATGAGGGGATCTGTTTTTCCTCAGTGCCTCAATAGGAAGAAGTGTTTATGTTTCAGGACCAAGCCCCCACAGAATATTTACAAAATTTGTTGCAAGGTGTCGAGCCATAAATCTGAAGTTCGAAACCTACATCAAATAGAAATGAAGACCTATAAAACACAGTATAAAACAAAAAGTCAGGAGAAAAAAATGTAAATATTTTAGAGAATTATTGAAATCCTTAAGTGTCTTCCCCATAAATAACACATAAAATTTATTTTATCAAATGGACTTTGGTGCTAACATTCTAAATATTATAAATGAATTAAATATTTTCATTGCAGCGTGCTAAAATAAAAAAAAAAAATTCTAGGGTTGCTATAGATAGCCAACTCTTGAGTGAGAAAGAGAGAAAGACTTAAAATAGCATCTGCTTTACATAAGAAATTGTTATCAGAAGCTAAAGCCCTAAACTGAAATTTACTTTGAATTTCATTATGGTAAATGAATATAAATTTATTTTATTACAGGGGAAAATGTCTTCCAAAAAGCTCATGGATAAGAACCCACTGTATGATATCATAAAAAAATAAGAATAGCCAGATGATCCTACCATTAAATAATTAGACTAAAGTTCCTTAGAAAGCACCATCACCCTGATGATCATTTCATAATAACACTCACTTTATCTCACACCATATATCTGTAAGGCACTGTAGGATTTTATTGCCTTTGGAAAGACAACAAAAAGCCTCCTGTTATGTCTGCAGATAACTGGTGTTTGTTGAAGTGCGCATACTTACTTTTTTGTATTTTGTATTTATTAATATTAATAACTTGATATCATTTAAATTTATATTGAAACAGAATGAGTATCCTCTTACATTAAGCACTGTATTCAGAGGGGAACAGTCTTGGAGGCATTTCTAGTCTGGGGCCCTGATCACTTATCAAGTCATATAAAGGCAGATGTCATAGGGGTCATATAAAGGTCTCCAGTGCGATAGTTGCTTTAAGAAGACCCCCTGTGGGAACACCCATGTTGGAAGATTGGTGGCATTAAAAACAAGTAGCTTAGCGTGACTGTTAGGACATAAGTAGTTAGACAATATCAAGTTCTTACAGAATTGTTTCTGGCTGTCAGGGAAAAGTATTCTACAAAATGGGCATTTCCTTGCTGCAACCTTTTTTTATTTGCATGAGTGCAAGGTGTTACGACCTCACACACCTTAGAGGCATGAAGCTGTTTCATGTCTCCAACTTTATTTCTTCATAGTATTCATATTTCTTCATAGTCCCACATCTAAAAACCTCTGTCTCCCTGCTTCTGATCAGTTGTATTCCCCTCTCTTACTTCTTGCTTTCCCTCCTGCACCCAGCATGTCAGATAACTCCTTATTCCCCCGGATTTTTAACTAGTGCCAGGGCGCTTGTTAGCTATGGCTTCACTGTGCTGGCTAGTCAGTGACTTTGTGCAACTGAGAGATTTATCCACAGATTTGAGGGGGTGCTCCCCCTCTCCCCTGGGGTTATTTTTAGCCAGGTTAGTCCCTGTTCCAACTACCTGTGCAGTTGTGTGAACACACGTGCCAGCATGATGCAGAGGGAGGTGCGAAGGTGGGGACAGGAGGCTGGAAAACGGAGGGGCAGGAACGCAGCAGCTTCGATTCACGTCCCATTACGGCCTCACTCAATCTTCCTTGCGTGGTATCTTACTCAGCTCCATATGCCCCCAGCTGCAGCTTCTATTGTTTCCAGCTATTTCACAAAAAGATATTTAATTGTGCCTTTCATTTCACCTGAAAGAAAGAGATTTAACACATCTGTTTGTTTTAACCTGTTCTGCGGTTTTCACGCAGTTCAAAGGTTCAGATGGTGGCTGTCTTAACCATTGCCAGCCCCACAATACAAAAGCTCTACAGTGAATGGAGGGATTGTTTCTAATTAAATAAAAATGCATTTCATAGTCTCAGCTGATCCTCAGGTTCTGTGTCAGCAGACAACAAGTGATGTGTCCAGAACACATTTGTTCGGCTTCAGCTGTGTAAGTCACAGGTCAGACCCACCGAACGGGCACGGCTGTGCGTGCGCTCTTGTCCAGGACGGCCCTGATGGAAGCGGGGAGGCACATCAGGCAGCTGGGGGTAGACAGCCAGGTCAGGCTGGGAGCACTGATGGATTAGCAGGATTAGAACAGTGCGGGGAAAGAGAATAGGAAATAAGCATCAGAAGACTACAACCAGAGCTTGAAAATGGAAAAAAGAAACTGTGTGAGGGATTGAAACAGCAGCAAAAGGAAGATGGGATGACTGTTTGCAAGTGGACAGAGGAAGGACTGGTGTATGGGTGAGTGCGGGAGTCGCGTTGCTGCCCTCCGCAGCGGCTCTGCGCGGCGAAGCCTGCCGGGGTCAGAGCTAACCTGCTTCCCTAGTGCGGTGCCGCCCCTCAGCGGGGCTGACTTGCTTTTTGAGCTCTCTGGCAGCAGCGCAGCGATCTCTGCACCTGACTCCATTGTGGGAGCAGATTGGCCCTAAGACTTTTACATCACTCTGGAAATGAAATACAAATGCATCCAGACTAAGGCCTGTTTATACTTCCAGTGTGGAATAAAGCTTTACTTTCTCCGCTACACGCATATACCACGTACACACACACACAATCCTCCCACCAGCTCAAGTTACCCTCATTTATTCACTGACTGAAAGCCAGCCTGATACTAGTTACCACGTGGTAACCAGGTATGCTTCATCCTTCTGTCTCTGGTCAACATATATCCAGCATGTAACTTATGCCACTGTTTATGTCACTGCTGAATTTGGCCCAGATATTTCATTGGTATTAGGTTGTATTTACATTCTACATTTGTCCAAAGATCTTTGGTAACAGTATGAACTGCAGCCAAAGCTGAATGCTAATATCTCCTGAATTTTGAAGGCACAACAGGCAAAGTCAACCACTGAATGCATTCGAAACACAAGCACTCAGAATACAAACATTCACAGGAAATAACAAAGAAAGCCCTGCCTTTTGTACAGTCAAATAATAGCACTAGTGCTGAACAGAGAACAATTTTAGAGAACAAAAAGGTAGCAAGATTAAAAATATACCTGATTAAAGGGAACTTTTTGTTTTGCCATATTCTTGGGTTTTTGTTAGAAACAGAGAATTCCCTTCAATTGTGTGGGTCAAAATTTATGGGGATAAAATCAACAAAAAAGGGTAGGACGTGATTTTCTGCAATGGGTGGCCAAGTGGTTATTTATCTGCAGTGCTGCAACAATGGAGACTTGGTTTCTATTTGCTGATGAGTGAATTACAAGCTGGGGAAAAAAAAAAAAAAAAAGCAATGATCTCACTCGGGTGCACCTCACTCAGCTGCCAGAACTAAGGAATACCTAAAACACGATTTATTTACAAACAGGTCCTTCCTTTGTGCACAGCTCTTGCTATTCCAAGTGAATGGCTGTGTCCTACTGCTAAGTATGATGTCACATCGCTAGTCAGCCTTTCACTATTTAATCAAATGGTGAAATAAGAAGCACGTATAGACCAGTGCATGCAAAACCAGCCATTGTTTTAGAATTACTGCCCAAAATTAAGAAACTTCAGTTGTTTGGCATGGTAAACTTCTCAGTCTTATTTGTCTTTTTGGTCAATGAGGATATTTTCACCTGTACAAAATCAAAAATATATCCAAACAATCATCACTCCCAGAAAACAGAACTGAAGAGGCTGTCCCTGGTGACAAGTGACAGTAAGCAGGGAAGAAGGGTTCAGACAAGAAGGGAAAGACCATGTTTTCAGCTAATCTGACCATCATAAAACACTGATGTATCTTTTCACTTGGTAAATGTGGGAAATCTTGGAGTTCTGCCCTGCCTGTCAAAGAATTAAACCATGGAGAAATGCTGTCTAGAGTCCCAGACTGTTGCTCTAGTCTCAGACCTGTTTTCCACCTGCACCATACCAGCAATTGCTAGAGATGTCTGCTTGCCACTGTTGCCACTGGTCACCTCCACCTCCCCTCACTACCTGCTGTATCTTGCAATACCAAACCTGGATCCTGTCCTTTTCCTTCCCCTCTGTGCTAGACTACTGTATGTGGCACAATATGCAAGAGTCTCCAAGCATTGTGGGCCAAGACTTAAGGAATGTGGCAGCTGAACAGCCCAAATCACAAATTAGCCCTTTGCAAAGACTGGTGCAACAAGGCTTAATTCTCACTTCACTTATAACAGTCTTACACTAGTAGAGCTCCTTGGGCTTTTACTGAGCTATACTTGATTTACCCCAGCGTAACCAGAAACTGACTCTTCTCAGTTACCTTCCAAGTTAGGGGTTGTGCTGGCAGAACTTCTGGGTAATGGTACACAGGTGCTTGAGGGTGCTATCCCTACAGTAGAGCTAAATGACTTCCACTAGCAGAGTAATCTGTTTTGTATTCTTCCTAAGTGTTTAAACTCTATTTTAAAAAGGAAACAAAAAAAATACCGTTAAATATCCAGTCTTTCCAGCTCATCACTCCCTTTCTTATGCTCGCCAGTCATGATTACAAGCACTTATATGCTGTGGAATGTAAAAACACCACCACTGAGGCTTGTCTGGCTGGCTTACAGGCAATGGAATATGGACATCAGTGATTCCCCACCATCTCCGTATGTGGCAGGAGGGGCATGTGTGTGTACATACATGTGTAAGAAGCATAGAAAGATGGGTTTACAGAAGTGAGAATATGAATTAGTTCACTATTGCTTGAAACTGTACTTTTCCTTCTGTGCATTGAGCCTTTGCTAGTTCTTTCCTTCCCTTTCTTCCTCAGCATAGTTGGCCTAGGCAGCCTGGGGAATCCACGTAGATTTAAGAGGCAAGAGGAAATGGTGGGACAAAGAATGACATTTTCCAAAGATCAGCAGGAAAATATTGTTTGGTAAAAGAAAAATATGCTACATCAAGATCCCCTGGCTGCTTTCTGGACATCATCATCCCCATTTTTTTGTGGTACCACAAGGGTTCTCTTTCTCTTCTTTCCCATTTCTCTATTTCTTTCTGAGCTCTAAGCTCTCACATCCTCCATGAATTTTTAGCTAATCCTTCTCTTTGCTGCACTGAAAGCTCAGGTGCAGTGGTGCTCTTGACACCAGAGAGACAACCAAACAAACCAAAATAGTGGAAGGGTTTCCTTCTTACAAAAGAAACTCTTTGGGGCAGGGACAATCTTTTTGGTTCCAGGCTTGTATAGCGTCTGGCACAACAGGGCTTTGCCTCTGACAAGATCAGCAGGAACAACTGCAATAATATTGAAAGCGCAAATGATATATCAGTTAATTATTTCTTGAAAGCCACTGCACTTGTCCATGACCACTCTAGAATCCTTGTGCTGTTTGGGGCTGATCTACTAGCATGAATGAAAATTGCTCTCTTCTTTCACAATGACAAACCAGAGTTTGGATCACAACTTTACCCCATCTGCAGACAATTGTGCCCAGATATTCCCTGCCTTTTGTTAGTTTGTAGGCACAGTTATAGATACCAAAAAGGGAGATCACTAGTTTAAAACGTAACCCTTATAAAGCAGTAGGATCTGCTCTTTGTATTTAGATATTCATTATCATATTCGTTTTGTCAGCCCCAGAGTTACCAGTACAAGGCATGTGCCATTCTGAACAGTCATGGACTTAAGCGGGAATTCAGATGCTTCACTGATAACTCAGAAGAGCTTTAAAATGGATATTAGTCCATGTCAGAGTGGATGCATTTTGGAATCTATTGCATGCCTGTCTGGAGTGCCTTGGATTCATTTTTCAAAGATGGCAATGTATAAATAAAATGTAAACAATAATTAAAAATAGAAAATTGCTAGCTGCTTATTGCATGGTAAAATCCAGACTATTTCATCTAGTTGTAGACTTATATTTTCACCTTTTCCTACAAACTGAATCTGTCATCATTTCCATTTGGTTTTAATTTCATTATATTTAAAAAGATGCTAAAAAGATAGTAGATATGGTTAAAAGCTCCCATAAAAAACAAAGAAACCTTAAAATAGAGAAAAACAATTTAAGGCACTCAGTGTTTCCTTTATTTCCAGATTACTTTATTTCATAAGCAAGAGAAGTAAATTGGGGATCTAGAAAATAGGATTTATTATTCAAGATATTCTTCATCATCCCAGAGGCACAAATTCATACAGAATCTGAATTTCTATAGTGCTTTGAACTGCACATGCACATAGCAAAAAGGCACTCTGACCCAAAGCTGTCACTGTCTCCTACTGGTCAGCCTGTGAATACAGTTGGCGTCCGTCTAGAAGACCCACTATTTCAAAACAAAGAATGACCAGAGTGATGGTAGCTATTTATTTTATTGCAAACATCAGAGATTTAACAGGAAAATAATAACTCAAGAGCTTGCTAGGAGGGGAGTATAACACTTAGGAGAAACACAGTGCAATAAACTGAAATTCAGGAACAAACAGAATATAGGACATACTGGTAGGAACAGGCTTTGTTCTGCTGAGATTCCTGGGCTTCCTAGTTCAAGTTTATGAATCTTTGATCTGAAAATAACCTCTAAAAATTTTTGAAAAGAAAGGTTGCTTGGGAACGGTGTGGGGGAGGGAGATTTTGTGGCCTTTGTTTGTTTGTTTGTTTGTTTGAATCCTGCAAGTTCAGAGGTGATAATAAGGATGACAAGCGAAGACTTTATACATATTTTCTTAGATACCTTCTTCACCTGTGATATCTCCAGTGCTACCCTGGACTCCTTGTGCTGGATAATCTCAACTGCATCTGATTAAGTGGCCATACAAACTAGACTATGACCATTAAAATCAGTTTCTTTTTGACATAGTAGCAACTTTGGTCCCTGATCTGAAGAGATGAAAGACTAGCAAAACTAATCCACCTACTGCTTTAAGAGAAAAGATTTTATTGGCTATAAAAACTGTGTAGTTTCTCAGAGACAGATATTCTGTACTGGTATGCTACAAATCATGAAACTGATGCACAGTACTGTAGTGAGTGATGTGCACGTGTGCATGAGAGAGAGACTTCTTGGCCTTTGCCTTGCTATTCATGCACTGTTACTGGAGGGAAACTCAGGAGTAGTTAGACTTTATCTCCCTGTGAGATGACTGTCATGTAAAAATGTGAACGTTATGAATTCACCGCTGTGAATTTTAAGCAGGGCATCAATTTCTGTAATTCACGAGCTGGATGCTAGTCAGCCCTTGAGTCATGCTTCGGATAGCTGCTACCGGGTGGTGAAACAGCTTGTGATGAGGCAGGCACTAGGCTGAACCTGGTAATACTCGAGAGCCAAACGCCAGCCCCTGGCAGTGTCCCTGGCAGAGCTGAAGGCAGTGATACTCCTCTGCGGCCAGCTGCGCTCAAGCTGCAGTGTTGCTTTCAGGCTGGGCTGAGGCATGTTGTAATGCCTGAAGGTACAAACTACAGGCATTTTCCCCGCACTGGAGAACTAGGGAGATGCACTTTGCTTTAGAGCCTGCGGGCACAGTCAAGAAAGGACTGTACGGCGTATGGTGTGTGTGGGCAGGAGGCATCTATTTAGGTGGAGGGAGCTCAAAAATGTATTTGTGAATTTCTGTGTGTGTAACTTGCCTGCCATCAATCAAGGAAGGCTTTTAAATTAATAGACTCAGTAAACTAACTGTAGGGAAACTATCTGCCAAGAGATTTCCCCCCTCCCCCCCAAAAAAAAAAAAAAAAGAAAAAAAGAAAGGCAGAAACCCGGCATCGTTGTCCCGCGCAGCTGGTAGGTCTGGCCGTGCGAGGAGGCGCTCGGCGCTGCACCATCGGCGGCTCTGCCCCAGAGCGGCGCAACCCGCCGCTTCGCCTCCAGCGGGAAGTTACAACCCATTGATGCGTTTTGCTCCACGCTCACAGACGTGGGTGTGATGCCTAAAATTATGCAGACTGAGATCTTTTTTGATACTAGTTTAAATGACTGATAAAATGGGGAGGAGGGAACAATAGGACTTTGTGGTGCGGGGTGATACGCGGTGGAATAGGATTAAGGAGGCCAGTAATTATATGGAAGAATCTTGTTTTCTAACCTCCTACGTGATGAAGTGTAAAGTGTAATTGTAAATTACAATTAGCTGGAGAATAAAGGTTTCCTCGGGAGCGGGGTGGAATTTCATCGCCAATGAATTCTGAAGCGGAGCGCGCCAGCGGTTTGCCGGGAATCGCG
>NW_020448274.1:157264-160643 GCF_003343035.1 Apteryx rowi
CACCGCGACCGTGGGGTCCCGGCGCCCGCGCTCCGGCTCCGCCGCTGGCAGGAGAGGAGCAGCGGCTATTCGGATTGGGAAGGCTCCGGTAATCCCAGCCCGACCTGCGGCGGTGTCTCCCTCTCTCCAATATCACTAATGTCACTTCTATTGGCTGCATTAGACAGATGTTCAAAAGCTCCCTCTCTCTCGCTTGCTAAATCTGATCCCCCTGTAATACTTTCACTGCTATTAAATCCACATGCACCCACTCCCCCCCACACCCCGATCCCTTTTACTTTCCCGAGTGGTCCCTAGCTGCGTTTGATCGCCTTTTCCAGGGCAAAACGAGATCTTCTTGAGAGCAGACAATGAGATTGCCCTCCCGCTCCATCTGGTTGTCTCCCCCCGAACCCTGTCTCCCCCACGACCAAAAAAAAGTAACAAAAACAAACAAACAAGCACAAAGTCCAGCCAAACTAATACTGCCTGGGATGTGACTGTTGCTGGCTATTCAAGGGATTTGGTTCTCCGTTCAGAAAAGAGAGAATTGAGAGACTTACCTCTTCGGCGCATGATTGCAATTAAAGTGTTAGGATGTTCTACATCCCCCCATTATAAATGTATAGATGAATACGCACAGACACACACATTTCTGTGTAGACAGCTCAGACGCACATTTTCGGCAGGTGCGTCTTCCCAGCTCGTTTATCCCGACTGAGCTTTTTCCCCAACTCTCCTTTTAAAGAAGACTAGGGAGCATCCAGCAGGACTGGCTTTTAACTTCTTATTCTTGTTCTTGATCAGTTTCCCCTGACACTCTTTCCTGCCTCATTTCTACTGTCCTTCCATACTTTTTGCAGTCTTTTTCGTTGTACTCGCCTTTCCCTCTTCCAGGCTCACCATCCCCTTTGTAACTGTGTGTGTTTTATCCCCCCCCCTCCCCAGCTGTCCTTTTGTTGTTTTCTCTGACTAACCCGCAGAAATGAAACACATATGCAACTCTGTCTCCTTGCATTTTCAGATGTTTCTCTCACTATTGTCTGCTACAGCTCATTGAAAGTGCAAAGTGAAAACAGATGTATCAAAGATAAAAAATATACACATACACGCTCCAAGTCCATGGCGCAGAGAATAAATCTGGTAAATCTCATCAGAGAAAAAAAAAGAAAGAAAAGAAAGAAAGAGAGAGAGAGAAAGAGAGAGAAAGAGAAAGAGAAAAGAGAGAAAGAGGAAAAAAGAAAGAGAGAAAGAAAAAGCCTCAGTAAATAGAATGTTAATATATAATGTGCATCTAGGGTTCATAATTAGCACAAAAGGGAATTTTCATGAGATTTGATCATTTCCCTCTGCCTGGACAAGAGGAAATCAATGGGGTAGGAATCTATAAATCAGCCATCATGTCAGGACAAATCAAAATAACGCTTCTATTATTTCAATCAATAAACCATTTTTATACCTAACATCTGATCTACACGATGTGTTTGTGTTGGAAATTTGCAGAGCCCCTTTGCACAAAAACAAACCATTAACATACGTGTCAATCACATTTGAAAGTGTTTGAAATGGCCGGAGATTTCCGCACGGGGCTGACTTGAAAAATACCAGGAGACGCACAAACGCATCCGGGGTCGGATCCGGCTGCAAACCCTGCCGAAAGTTTGTCGCTTCTCTGTTCTGTCGCCTCAAAGCCCAGACTTTAAAGGCGGCGCCAGTGGGCAGGTGAGGTGAGGAGGGGAGCAGAGGAGCGGGGCGCCGCGGCCGCGGCCGCGCAGCGGGGCCGGGTGCCGTCGGGGCGCTGCGCTGTGACAGGTGACCCGCAGAGGTCGCCTGCGGGGCGCGGAGCGCTGTGCGGCGCCGGCGGGAGCCGCGGCCGCGCCGCCCGGCAGGTGTACGCGCCAGCGCCGGCTTTGCCCAGAGCCCCTGCGGCCGCCGAGCTGCCAAACTTGCGCCGGCGGGAGCTTTCTCAGCGACCGGAGGGAAGGAGCAGCCTGCTGCTCCCGGGTCCTCTTCCGCTGGGGCGAGTCCGCTCAGCGCCTCTGCGCATCTGCCCATCTAACGACCCCTCTAGCTCCAGACAGGGGCAGAGACAACGGCGGTACCAGATGGGTTCCCCCTGCATCTCGCTGCACAGTTCTGAGCCCTGCTTGTTTGCAAATCCACCAAATAATTCATGCCAAACAACCATTTAGAAACCATTTTCTTTGTTTCTTTGAAACCCTACTGTACAGCTCCATCTGTCTGATATAAATGAATAATCCTTCTTGATACCATTCCTAATCCATTTCTTTACAGTCGAATTGGAAAGGGGGGCGGAGGTGGGATTAATCATCTTTAAAAATGGAAACCTCCAAACAGCCACAGATCCGGCGTATTTATTGCTTCAAATTAAACAGATGTCCCCCCACCCAAMCCCCTCCTCTGTGGTTGGATTTAGGACAAACATGGGCATTTCTCAGAAGAAAAATCTCATGCAAAATACTTTGGAGTTTAGAGCCTCGATTCATTTTTCGAACGGCTAAGTTTCATCAGACATAACTCATATTTCTCAGTCAATCCTGCATTAGACAAGAAGAGAAGGAAGAAGAAGAAAATCAAGGACGGTATTTTAGTCCTCACGGAGAGAGGCCGGTACCGTGCTGCTCTGAATATTCCAGCAACGTTTCACTTTCCCCCCGTGACCAGTTCTTCCCATTTTTGTTATATTTCGCCCTGTTACACTAAGCACGAGGCGATCATCTTTAAGACATTGTTTGTTTGGGAGGGGGGTGGAGGGAGGGGAAGAGCGAGTAGGAACTGAAAAGGCTGCAGATCCCCCCGCCCCCCAAGAATGATAAAAAGGGTGGGGAGGCTGTTTAGCTTGTGATATACGTCCCCCAAGGTTTCTGCTTTGCTAGCTTTTTTTATTTTCCTGTAAGTGCTAATATTTTTTGATGATAATGATGATTTTTTTTTTGTGCCTTTGGCAAGGCGCCTCGGAACAAAGAACATTTGCACCTCTTCTCTTGGACAATCAAAGCCTGTTCACACCAGACACCTTTGCTCTGCCCCTCTCCTCGCGCCCCTCGGGTTTTGTTTTCGCCCCCCCTTTTTTTTAATTTTCTAATCGAATTGCCTTTTCCCACTCACTGCTATTTCCATAGATGTTTTATTTCCCCTCCCCCTCCCCCAATTTCCAGATCAAACGAAAGCCTCCCTGTCTTCCCCGGGGGGCTGTTGTTATCAGATCCCAGATTCCCACAGTCAAAGAGAAAGCGAGAGAAAGCGAAAAATCTCAGCGTTTAACGGAGACGGGACCCCCGCGGAGCGCTTACGAAGCCGGCGGGCGCCGGCACACAGCCCCGGCCCGGACACGCCGCGGGCGGCGCCGCGAAGCGCACCGCAGCCTCGGCCCCGCCAC
>NW_020448274.1:160918-162648 GCF_003343035.1 Apteryx rowi
AAAGGGGCAGAGGGAAGATTCCCAGCAGATGTTTTTTCTGTTTTTTTGGGTTTTGTTTTTAATCTCAAAGGGGATGCGAGTACATTTTCGGCCGAAAAAAATCCAGCGATAATTAATGTATTAACTAAATCATTATTATTATTATTATTATCATCATCATCATCATCATCTTTATCACCATTACTATTATTACAACAACCCTGGGGATGGACTGTCCAGTTCCGAGCCGAGACCTAAACATTTCTTTCCGTTTCATAATTTCGAACTGACTTAAGTGCTGGATCATCAGTTTTTCTCTTTGTCTGCCCCAGTTGTAAATAATGGCTTTGAGATTAGCTAATTACGGCGCATTAATCACTGATAGAAAGGAAATAAATCAAAGCCGGGTTCGAATTTTCAAACTCACTAGTAGAGACGTGCATAGCAACTCTATCTGCAACAGATAGGTGCTGTTTAAATTACTGAGGCTACAGAGTAAACCACATCCACGTCACTTTAAAAAATGAAGATTTTATTTATACATACCAGTTGTGCCGTTAAGTGGAGGTTTGGGGGATTTTTTTCAGTCTAGTTTTGTAAAAAAGAGTTCCTATAGCAGTGCGGTCTGAAGGCAGCAACGCTGAAATGTCGAATTAACAAACTTCTTGTAATAAAAGCAGAATATAGAGGAGACAAACAGAGAGATGTAAAAGAGAGATAGAGAGAAAGAGAGATGCAGATAAAAGTCTTGTCAAAAAGACCTATTACAGTACTTTTCCTGTGACTAAATTACAAAGAACTCTGTATAACACCATTCACATGAGATGCTATATTTTTTAAGTGTTTCACTAGCCCTCACATCCTTCCAGCTGTCCTCCCCACAGCACAATGCATTTTGTAGTAGTGTCCTCTCAGTATTTCGAAGTATCTGTCTTCAGGGGTGGGGGTTAGATAACAAGTATATACCAGAAAGCAACAAGCCAGCTTCTAGGGGAAGCGATCGTGTAGGTCTTCAAAAAGAGTAGAGTCTGCTGAAGAAAATTCAGAGCTCCAGCAAAGAGACCTACAAACCCACCGACAGACAGACACGGACAGACGCACATTCTACCCCCCAAAACAACCCTCCACCTGGAGCGAGACCGTGCCCACCCTCCCACGGGCTCCCCCAGCGCCGCGCTGCACCGCAACCCGCCGTGCCCTCCATCCCGAGCCTGCGAGGGGCTCCTTGCAAGCTCTGCCTCGTCTAACCCACCCAAGACCGTACCTCCTCCCGGCTCCAAAGCCCTTGCCAGCAGCAGCTACGTTCTCCGACCCATAAAGCCGTCCAAAAAGTGGAGCTAAAGACTCCACAGCCCAGTCACTAAAGCTAACACACACACGCGCACGCACACGGACACGCACACGCACACTCCTCTGCTCCGTCCTTAGCTGGGCAATGTCGCCAAGTGCAGGTGGCCGAGGCTCTGAATACTAAACTCGCTCAATGACACAGGGTCCCCCCTTTCTTTCTAGTCAAGAGCCTTATAATTAATTTTAAGTTACTCAGCGTACCGTGTCATTAAAAACAGGCTGGAAAACAGCGTCAGACCGAGGGAGCGGGGGATGGGGAAGGGGAGGGCGATTTGCATAAGGCTTTGTCTTTAGCGGTGCTTGGGCTGGCGCGGGTTGCAGCGCTAATTGCACAAGATGCACGCGGAGATCGCTCTCCGCCGCGCTCCTGCGGCCCAGGTGCGCCCGGTGCCGCCCCCGCG
>NW_020448274.1:163023-215095 GCF_003343035.1 Apteryx rowi
CGCCCTTCCGCGCTTCCCACGCCGCCGGCCTCCCCCCGGGCACGGCTGGGAGCGGGCTCTCACTTCAAGGGCTGCTGGCGGAAAAAAAAAGCAAGAACAAGAAAGTCTATGCACTCGCTTGCACACACCGGGGTGCTTCTTTCACAGCACCGGCTTGTAGTTTATTGCTTACACTATTGTCTCCAGAGTGGTGTCAAATTGGAGTAACTATTTTACTGAACTGTTCTATAATATCTGAACTCCTTCCGGCTTTCAGAGATCTACATTTTAGACTGCCTTAAGCAGTAGCAGGAATAAAAGGCTGGTGAAACAGGGGAGGTGAGGGGGGGCTGTGGTTAATACAACTGTCACTTTCTGTCTTGGATAGTATAGCATCTGATTTTTTTTTTCTGCCTACATTTTGGTGACCAAATTCATCATGTCGTGTCTATTACAAAACGGCCCCTTAATTCAAAACTGTACAGTCCCCTTCACAGAAGCCGGGGAGCTTCCTTGGCTACTCCGTTGTGAAACAGGGCGAAATACAACCATAATGAGGAACAGAGGAGGGGGAGACCAGGGGGAGAGAAAGCAGTCTGCTCCGCAGCACCCTCACTTCCTCAGCACCTGCCTCCTTTATGTTTCTCTCCTGCTGAATCTGATGCATAATGCCTGCAAGAAAGGGGACTAAAAACCCCTGAATTTTCAGTAGAATTGTCCTTCCACAAGGCATTTTGCTTAAATCCTTTGCTGTATGTGAATTGAGATGTTCTTCAATGCCAGTAATATGTAGGATGAGCAAAATATTGTTTTGCTTGCAAATTAATGACATTCTTGGTACCTTCAGCATTTGGATTAGCCTGAGATTAGTTAATTGTACTTCTTATCTCTGTCCTTGAGCTGCTCACAGGCCTTGATAGACCAAACTGTAGAATCTAGCGAGGGCAGAGATCTCGCTGTCCATGATCTCAGCCCACTCTCCTCAGCAGAATGACAGAGCAGGATGGCTCAGCAATTAACAATCCAGTATCTGAATGCAAGTCCATTTCCACCAGGCATTTAAGCTAGTAAGGAGGCAGTGATCGTTTCTAGCAGGGGGTGAGGTGAGCAATTGGTAAATTGCTGCAGTTAAATCAGGGCTTATCTGTCAGAAACCTTACTAAGCAGCTGCATAAAGCCTGATGGCAACAGGATCCCAATGAGTTCTAGACCACAACAGGTTTTCTAGGTACAATTGCAGCACAAGTTAATGATCATTTTGCCTAATTATTAGTTTGGTATAGTTAGTTATAATTAGCTTGGCATAATCCATTATAATTAGCTCTGTTCTGTGGTAGAACAAAAAGCCATACTTCTGCTTCCATCACTTCACAAGCAAATAGCACAACCAGTCCTAACTAATGATACATTACATGCTTCAAAGTACTCATTAGCCACAGATCCCATTGCAAGTGTCCAGTGGACCTTAACGTTTAGTCTGTGCCTTCCTCTGCTAGCTGCACATATTCATTTCTTTTCATTAACTGTTTCCTAAAATCATAAATATTGGATTCATACATAAGTAGGGATAGAATATGATCAGAATATTTACATTTATTTCCAGCTACTATATGTCTCCAAAGTTCACTATTAGAAATCCATGGGTCACAGGCACTTAAGGTCAGATATTCTCACATTAAAGTCTTCAAAATTTGTGACTGATTTGTGTGTAAATTGCACACAGAGCCATAATGCCTGTCAATAAGTTATCAAGCTGAGAACAAAATGGGATTCTGTACTTTGAAGACCGATAGCTCTCATACTCCTTCTGTTCCATCCCCCATCATCCCATTTGAATTAAGAATTTTATTGACCCCTAGGAACTCCATAATAGATTCTTTCTCCAGGCAAGACAAAAGATCCCACCTGACTGAAAAACGAGATGAGTAGTTTCTTCACTGTTGTAAAAGTCTGCAAAATCCTGAATGTATTCCTTGATTCTTAGAACATATCACTTCAGGAATTGCTCCTAATCATATTTAACTAGGAGTCATTTATTAGAGCCATCCAGGAATAGCATCCTGAAAGTCAATGACGCTATGACAAATAGACCTTTAATTGTTTTCTACCATCACCAGTTCTCTGTTTCCTTTCAGAGAAGCTGCTGGAAATAAAATGAAACTATGAAACCATTCATGCTATCCTTTCATCACCTACTTAGGAGAAAAAAATATATATGCACATATATGAATATATATCTATATATAAAAATATACATATAAAAGTCTTTTTCTTGTCATGACAGTTGAGCTTTCCGACTAGTCTTGAGTGTAACTGTATATAATCTGTAAAATATATTTTAATCTGTTTAGGCTATAGCTAAGATGTTTATTACAGGTGAGCAGATTATTAACTGTTAGTAATGATAACAGATATATTATTAATAATAACAACATAAAAGACTATTACTATCACATGAACCACAATTATGATAGAAATAACAACCACTTCCTCCTGCATTTTACATTACATTCTTCTTTGTTTTCTTCATTAATTCATAAGAGCAGTATTAATAAGAATTTCTTATCAATATATCTCAAATTTATGGTGACATATCATTAATAGCCCTTCATATGTCTTTATTTTCCCTGTTGCAACCTGGAATACCAAACAAATTCCGGAGCTGGTAGGCTGGCATTCTTGATCTGAGATGAATTTGGCCCACACACCACCTCAGTTAAACAAGTCCAAGCTGGTGCCTCACCTGCTCTCTTTACCCTTTGATTGCCCTGTAATTACTGACATTTCCATTGTGCAACATGTGTCTTTCAGCCAGGATCACTAATTTTTATAGAGATGTACTACAGATCTACTCAAGCTGTTTGTCTTTTCAATATTGTGTCTGTGTCCGCTAGGCTTTAGTTATACCTTCCTCTCTGTGGTTGAAAGAGCTATCAAATCATTTACTTCTATCCATGCTCTTTTTGTTGGGACAGGGGGTTGTGGGCCCTTACAGGGGTTCGCACCCTTCTCCTGTCACTGTCTCATCAGTATTGCTCCTGAGACAATTCACTGGGCAAAACTCTCAGAGAGAGCAGCTCATGAAGAGGCAGCCTTCACGCAGGGGAGGGCAGGCGCTAAGTGCAGCAGGCTAACCAGCACGGAGCAGGGAAGAATTTACAAGAGCACTCTCATGACGGAGAGACTGAGAAGGACGTGGTTTCATAAAAATCAAGAGTGCTTGGGATCAGACCAGTTAGAAAGAAGCAGTGTAAGTTAAAGCTCAGAGCATCTGCTTTCCAGGAAAAGTACAAAGATGAGAAAGAAGAAGAAGATAACCTGTAACAAGGAGCAAAGCTATTCAGGATACTACATCAAATCACCGCTTAATACATAGCCATGTCTACATTCATATCTATGGACGTTACTATGAATTTACATTTTGTGAGATTATAAGCTTTTTGGGGGCAGCACCATCTGTGTTTGCACAGATTTGCAGTTGGACTGGGGTTGCAGAAGTTAGAACAGGCAGGCCTGGCTCATACTCGGTGTGATTCAGGATACAAGAAATGACTTCCAACAAATCTGTGAACGTCTTCTTATGCAGGGCGTCACAGACCACATGAATAGTATACAATTCAGTACAATGAGAGCCACTGCAATTGATTCTTTTAATTGAAGTAGAAGTCCCTTACATCTTATGGGAAATTCTGCTCTTCAAGCTTTGTGTGCTGTCTCTTTCTGACAGAGTTGGGGTGGATCTCAGCATTTCTTGCAATTCCAGATGCAGAGTCAATAGCTTTGGCAGTCTGTGATGTAGGGACATCCAAAGACKGTAAGGGTCTCTTCAGTTTGGCATTTGCTCGGGTAGGGAATTCCTAGAGACACAGTGACTATGTCCCAAAAAATCTTCTTTTAGCTTCCTTATGGAATTTAAGCCTAAACAGTATAAATAGATTGTCCATACAAATCAAAATCAAAACAAAAAACAACATCAGAAGATTACAGTCTTCTAGAAAAGTCTAAATATTCCTGCTTTATTATGTGGCCAAGGCCATACTTCTCAACCAACAGAAAAAGTGAGGCACAGGTAAAATAAAGTGAGAAAAACTGTTGAAAAGTTTAACATTTTCTAGGAAGTCTAGGTGCTTCCACACAAAAGAGAATTATCGATGTATCTCTAAAATTGCATAAAACCAAAAACCAATCATTCTCTGCAAATACATGGGAAGGAGATTACTGAGAGATAAAAACAGTACCTGTGAAAAGAAGGTAGCCTGTAGTACCCGCATAGATTGTAGCTAACTCACAGACAGTTTTAACACATTGGAAACCAGTGAGGTAAGGCTTTATTTGTCCTAGGGACATGTGAGCAGAAGCTTGTGAAATCTAAGAGAAAGTTCAGTTACTACAAATTTGCCTTGAGGGAGAAAGATCGTAGAGGTGTAGCAACAGCCCTGCTGTGTCAGTAGGTAATGTCAATGCTACAATCTCTGTTATAAACATGCTGGTAGCTAAACTAACTGTCCAAGCATTTGCCCTCTGTCTCCAGTAGGCTTTTTAGTCTGTGCTGAGTTTCACAGTGCTACAGCACCTTGCAATTAGCTAATTTAAGGCCAAGTTAGGTAAGTTCTGCCCAGTATTATATATTGAAACTTCAGAGCTAGTGGAGCTCTCTCAATGTGCAATAAAGTCTTGGTCAATACCATGCTGCATTCAGCAGCTTGAAATGTGGGGTCACTCTTAAGCATGTCTGTTAAAGCTGTTTAGTACAGTGTGATTGTGGTGTGAAAAAAAAAAACACCACTTCAGTTTCTTCTTAGCACTTTTGCCAACTAGTGCAAATTAATTCCACATGTTGTACATGCAAGCAATCATTTTCCTAGAAGCAGGGAAAATAGCTGTTCCTTTGTGTCAAGCCACTAAAGACATACTACTAGGCAGATAGTGATTAAACCATCGAAGAAGATAATGAAAAGAGATGGGATTTGGTGCATTTGAGTGTGAAATTCTCCAGTAAACTTCTTTGTATAGAATCACTTCAAGTCAAAGCCTACACAGAAAATAAAAAAGCAGCAAAATAAGAAGACAGTGCTCTAGAAGAACATATCCTAATGTTATACACCATCCTAAGAAACTTTCTACCATATTTTATACAAGAAAGGCACAAAAGAAAAACAACACACTATTGGCTAAGTGGAACTTTGATACCGAGAAATTCTTTCACATCAGCACATTAAAATACTCAGAATCTGTGAAGTATGATATATGCCCCAGAGAAGAATTTTTTTTATGGTCACATACAAACATACTTGTGAATAGTAGGCAGCTGATCAGGGTTTGTGGAAGTGGTATACCCCAGACAACCTCCGAAGCAGCTGGAGGAGCAGTGACTCCATCATTGCTATTAGTAGAAATATAAACAATTATAATGTTTTTTCCCGCTTTCTTCTTTCCTATAAATCCACATTCTGTTAGCTAACTCAAAGTCTCCCTTGCACCTTCAGAAAAGAATTGATATAGATAGCATCAACATTATCTTCTCCATATGAGCAGTCACCACTGAAAAGTAATCAAATTCTAGTTATCCTGCTTTAGGAATTTGTGTCACTGTCTCACTAATACTCTTTAGTGGCCATTATGTTTCTTTTGTCCCTTTTGAAGGAAATTTCTTGCACAGAGTGATGTTCTGAGAAACTGTAGAATGAGCTACTAACAGTTTTATGAATAATGTACGACTTAACATTTTAGCTTGTGACCATGCCAGAGCTCAGTGCTGAAGCCTTTGAGTTACACTAAAAATACCCCTGAGACCAGTACTTCATATTGGTCTCCACCCACCCTTTTGGCATGTGTGAGGCTCACTCCGAGGCACCTAACATGCCTGGCTTTGGCGTGAGACCAAACTGGTCTGTATTGACAAGGCCGAGAGACTTTGGGGTGTGAGAAGAAACAGAAAAAGTGAGAATCAGGCACCTAAATCTGAGGATCAGGAAAACACCCCTCTGTGGATCCAATTCTGTGCGATTTTCCCAAGGTTACAAAGGAGGCAGGTGATGACACAGGGAGCTGAAGCCTGGCAACACAGCCGCGATGCCCCGAGGGGTGGGTGCAGGCACTAGGAGCCTGCAGGGATCACGGGGAAGTGTTCAAACCTGCCTCTCTACTGAAGATCGAGTATACAAGGATGTGGATGCCAGTCAGTCACGGGCAGGAGCAGTGCCAGGGTTCAGCTGGGAGCTGAACCTTGTTTCTTTTTCGTTCATTGCTTGGCTCCAGTCTGGAGTCCTCATCTTATATATTAAGTCTCTGATTGCTCTGCCCCCTCCCTTAACCCCTGATCCACCCACCCTCCTCATCGGGGCACTGGAACCAGCTGAAATCCCTTTTTCTGCCTACCCATAAGCAGAATCTTAATTCTGAGTGACACATAACCTGACTGCATGCTGGCTTGGCAGATCTGATCCAGCTAATGGATCAGATTCTTGTTCCAATTTCTGCTCCATCTTTTTGTGAAAAGAAAAGAAAAAATAAGAACAATGAAAATGATAGAGTACTACTTATATTACTCTAAAATCCTATAGAATTTGCTAAAGAACATCATTCTCAGAATGGTTTATAAACACTAGACTGTATATCTAATAGAAATCGCCAACTTTTCTGTAACATACATTTGTTAGAATAAAACTTCTATAGAAAAGTTACTCTCTGTTAAAGGCTGCAGGCTTTTTCATGAAAGAAATTAAACTTTATCCGTTTCTCCTACAAACTCTGGCATCTCCCACCTTTTTGGCAGTCTTTCATAATATTCTGGTGTGCTGCAGATGATAAAAGAGATGGCTGAGTTTCAGCCGGATGCTTTTTGAAACGCYAGTGGGCGATCAGCAATGAGATGATTGCCTGTCAAACCGTTGATCCAATTTGTTATGCTCTGTTGGGATTTTAATAAATGTGAAGGAGGCAAATAAGTGATTTGTGAAGAATCAGAAACTGATCCAAACCTTCACCCAGTACATTGCAGAGAATTCAGAATGCTTCAGCTAACTTTTTCTTTCTTCATTTTTTTTTTTATGAGAAAAGAACAAGCTATAAATCTTAAAACAAGATTCTTATCCATATTTGAACCATGATGAAGTTCAGTCAGGATGTTTGGCTCTAGGTTTTAGTCATTCAATCACAGGAATAAGAAGCTCACCATAACATTTAAGATTCAAATCATTTTAATGTTTTCTAACATGGAAAGATGTTTTGATTTGGGGTTTTGGCTACAGAGCAGGTTGAGTTTACTTTTATCTACATTTTTATAAGTGTTTTTTTTTCCAGAAAGTAGTTTGAATTCAAAGTTGTGCATGAGGAGAGGAGCCTTTCTCTTGCAAGATTTCTAGCTAAAAGAAAAAAGGAATGGACTATCTGTCTGACAAATCTAGCATGGCTAGAGGGAGAGTGTTGGTAGGGTTTCATGTATATTTGGAAAAGCATCTGCACTTTTCGATGATTATCTGAAACAAGGTTCTAAACTTCTGGAAAGATGCCCAGTACTCTTTAACAAACATGAAATAGTACTCCCTATGGTGTGTGAATCTGTATTAAAAATAATTGTACAAAATCCAGTTGTATCATGACACAGGGGTTAGATGTTTTGTAAGAATTAGAAAAAAAAACCTTCACACCATAGTGTTGCTCTAAAGCAAAGACTTCATGTTTATTTACAAATCTTTCCTATTGTCCTTTCCTATTGTTACTTTCTGAGAGTTACTAACTGAAAGTCAGTCTGAAGCTGACTGCACAAAATCTGACTATTTGGCATGGTTCCCTTGTTTAGACTTTCCCTGTGTGAGAGCTGTGAAGAATGTTATAGTCAGTCTGCTCCACCAGACCAAGCATTTCTCAAACATCTGGAAGCCTTTAGTTTCTTCTTGCCCAATCTAGCAGCCTTCTGCAGGGCACCATTCTAAAGGCCATCGAACATTGCAGTGTCTTCTAACCTCCTACCAAGAGTCATTTGCACAAATGGGCCAGGAACCACCGTTCTAAAGCTATCTGCTTTTTTACTTCTTGGTTACCTCCCCTGTGTCCAGAATTTTCAATGGATAACAATTTTTTATTATCTGCTGAGGAGTGGTTTTGGCAGCACTTTCTTGTTCATTAGAAAAGCTGTAGGAATGATTTAAAAGCCAGGAGCTTTGAGTTATTATTTAAGGTACTTGATTAACTAGGTACTGTATTCACCTCACATTTGTCTACAAGAAAAGATGCATTTATGGGAAGTTTTCCAGATCTCTCTTCATTAAAGTGAAGAGGTCACATTTTATTTGCTGCTAAATAAAATAGTATATTACATTGCAGATTATCATACCTAAGTGTGTGTGCTTGGACAATACTTCACAGAAGGCAAATCAAGTGCAGAGCTATAATTTGTTTCTTCTTGAGAGCTACCTTGGCTCAGAAAAGATCTTTTTTCTCCAAATGTTAAAGGTTTTGTGGAACAGTTCTAATCTTGCATTCTCTATATCATCATTTCAAATGCTTTCTGTTGACTGTTTAAACATGAATCAAAGCATAGCAGGGCAAATTTTGCCCAGTGAAGGCCTGGAGGCAAAGTCTTACTGGGTTAGATTTCTAAAGGGGATTTATACTTGGCTTTGTAATACCCGACTTTCATGTGTACTTCTGCCTATTGAGTTTAACAGCTCCAGCTGTGTATCTAGAGTGTAATTAGACAATCTAAAAGAGGTTGTGACTTAAGCATCCTTCTCCCAGTTTGGGAGTTCACAATGTGAACTCTCTCCTTTGACATAAAAAAGTCATAAATGAAACACCCCCATCCCATCTTATAGGAATTTTAAATGGCAGAGCTTTACTTTGTATAAATAATTAAAGATTACAGCATAGGTAGCAATCAGGTGAACAGTTAAACTGCAGAAGGAGTGGTGCCTTCACCCAAAGGGACAGGGCTAATATGCTGGTGAAAAAGTAACCTTCTCAGCCATATCTCCAGCAGCTCAAATATTTCAATGAACCACAGCCTTCTTTTCTTGTAATTATACCCCAGTGGGTTTGATCTCAGGCTGCACAGAATATTTTATATCCACCTTGCATATGGAACTGGTGCCACGTGTATGCTCCTAATGCACGTGTCCCGATGCTTGTTTGGCAATTCATTTATAACAGTCACGTTTCTGTGGCATTGATAGCTTGTATTTGATTTATATTTACAGTTAACCTGCAGTTGTCTTGTAAGCTCAAGCAGATAAATCAGTTTCATTCACTGTAGTTCTTACATTTGATCTAATAATAAATAGTGCATTTGTAAAAAATGATTGCTTTCCTTGATAAGATAGAACAGAACAATGAGGTGTGCTTTAAAAATCACAGCATCATAGAATTACAGAATCATAGGGATGAAAGCAACTTGTCATCTAGTCATGTATGTGCCCCACAGTAAAATCAACTATACCCACATTATTCTTGAAAAATGTTTAGCTAACCTATTTTTAATGACCTCTGATGACGAAAATTCTACAGTSTCTCCAGGCAAAGTACTCCAGTGCTTCACTGTTTATATAGTTAGAAAGTTTCCCTAATGTCTAATCTGAATATTTCCTATTGTAATTAAAACTCACAAGTACTTGCCTTCTCTTCAACAGTTGTAGAATACAGATCATTCTCTTTCCCTTTACAGCAGCTTTTATGTGTGTATGTTTTTATGATTCATGCACTTCTTTGGCCAAATAACATAAAAAACAGATACAAAAGTTGTTCAGTCAAGAAAGTTTATTTTCTAGGCTAGGCTTATAAAACAAAAGGAAGAGAAAGAAAGAGAATGATGGAGAGATTCCACTAAAAATTCAAGTAATAATTTATTCACTGTGAATTATTACCTGAGCTATACCTTGGCATATAGGTCTGTAACTCATTGCATATCTGGCAGTATTTAATTTAGTGTCAATTCAACATGCAGGATGCTTGCAAACATGAATGAGATTGCCAGGTCAGCAGCACTGAAAAGGTCTGTTTTTTCACAGGTTTGTACATGCGTTACAAAAAAGATTTCTTTTAGGTCTCTTCTTTATTGCTGATATCAGAATCGTGATGTTTGTTAGTCTAATTCTATCTACCTAGTCATAGTATTATTGCATAATACAATTCACTATATTTTTTTCCAGTAGCTGTAGTTATTATTTGAGAAAATTTTGGAGGCCTTACAAATTTTGTAACTAAGGTGAAATGGTTGCAGGGTGCAGGGATCTGCAGGGGATCCAGAAAACCTTCTGATACAGACCTGCATTCTGGACACGCACCAGTGTGAGTGCTAACACGCCAGTCAAGGCTAAAGCATAATTGAACTGACAGGTACTGAAGTGCTTCATAATCCTTTGGAAAATCAGGGTGCCAGTTATGAAATCATGTCTTTTGTGAGTGTGAGTATTTTTGGGGAAGTTAGATGTTATTTATACTGGAGACTTCAGATAGTGGTATTTCATGTATAGATCTTCTTCTCTTACCTATGTAACTGAAAATTATAGCAGCACTAGGGTCCAGATTGTATCCACTTTAGATAATTCCGGGTACCCCCCAAAAAAACCATTTACACTATCTGTATCGAGCACTATAATTCTCACGAGACTAATCACAATACCCCGTTTCTTTTTTTTTTTCCTTTTTCTTTCTCTCTGGCAAGCACCTTCCCCCTCATGTCAAGTTCCCTCTACAGCCTCATATTTCAATTGCTCTGCTTTGAGGAAATGTCATGTTGTGTTGGAGTCTAAGAATAGAAGGTGCTCATCAGTCAACATTTTTATAGTGTGCTAATCCTCACCGCAGTGAGCTGATTTGCTGCTCTGGATTTTGACCACTGCCTTGGTCAATCACTGAGCAGTTCTATTCATCATCTACCTATTCTTATGGATTTGTTTCCATCATGGCCACCTAGATTGAAAAGAAAGAGTGAAAAAGAGGACAAAAAGCATCAAAATTCATGTCTCCTGTGAAAAATATTCAATGCAATCAATTAATGCTGAAAATAACCTAAGTTAACACCCCAATTCCAATCTAGACTATAAATAAATCTGTACTATGAACAAATCAAGGAATCTGACTGCAGCAAATAGAAATTTTATTTCTAAAAAAACCTCCTTACTTATTAGAAGAATGTTTTTCTTTCCTCAAATGCATTCGTGGATGGAATTTATGTAAACATATTTTTCTCTGTTTTTTGTTACTCCTGTTCATTGTTACTATAATTAAGAACCAGTGATGTTACTCTGATCATAGCTTAAGTTACTGCTATATAGATTGTTAAAGGATGGCCTATCAAATTTTTATTATGAAAATATAATAAATATGCTGGACAAAAAGCATTAAGATCTTTGTATGCTAATGCTCTCACATTCTTTTATGAATGTCTCAGCTACTTTTGACAAGAAAGAATAAGTATACTTAAAAAGTATTTATAAGACAGGTATATATATATATCCATAGACATATAAATAAGGATCTATCAGACAAGTAAGAATAGAGATTAAGAGACTGTCTTCCAACCCACTTCTCCACAGCTATCCTCAGCTCTCCATAGCGACCTCCCATGAAGTATCGTTTTTACTAACTTTACTGAGGAGATTGGCATGCACTCAGCATGGAAGGCTTTTCCTTCCTGAGTGCTAAATTTTGTTCTATCTTATCAGTCTATATAATGATTATTGGGAACAGACAGTAATAGTGATACATTCCTCCCTAGTGGACTCCTGTCAGTAAATCAGTACTTTMTCACCTGCCTTTATGTCTCAGCCACAGTTGGCAGGAGATGAAGTTGATCAGATTCCAAAGACTTTGCTCAGTTCAGAGAAAGTATCCTCAGCATAGTATGGGGGTCCTTCTTTGGGAATACCACAAATATATTCTAGCCCTGCGTGACCTGTCTTACCAGCCTGCAGATGAGTTTGTCCAGGCCAAAGCTAGTGTCAGGAAAATCAAGGCTACTGTCCCACGTGTCAATGCCCTTCTGGATAAGGAAGATTCTACACATTAAAGGAACAAGGAAAAACTCATGAATGAAAGTACAGTCTTTGTGAAGGAGGTTGAATTTATGTTCAAGATTTAATTTAAAAATATGTGAGAGTAACAAAACAAGAAAATGCCCTTAGTGAAGGGGGAAAAAAAAAAAAAAAAACAGGAGAAAAGCAGTGACTTACCTAGTCAGGTCTAGCTCTAGTATGAAATATAAAATATCATGTCCCATGTGCAGAACCATAATAAAAATCTAGCCCAGATGGGATGGCTGGAGGTCATAATCTGAATCCTGCCTGAGGCAGGGATAATTTCCAAGTTATATCAGGTTTTTCAGGATCTTGTCCAGCCTAGACTTAAAACTCTTTGAGGGTGGATATTCCTATGGGATTTACCTTTCTAGTTCCCTTTTTCTTCTACCTCATTTAAAAAAATATATTTATTGAAATATTTTGGCATTGAGCTTTTCCTAAATATTTATTTCAAAAGGCTCTTATTTGAGATTTTGCTTCAGAGGCCTCACAAATGTAAACTGTTCATTTTATGTTTATAAAATGTGATGGTAAAGAGATCTGTGGACGAAGTACATGTTCTGCTTCAAGAATAATGGAATCTAAATGTGTAAGCTATTGCCTCTGCTTGGTAGCTAATACCAGCATTTAAATACTTTGTTCTCCCAAGGGGCAGGTGTCAACAAGAACAGTTTCTGATGTCAAGGAAAAATGTTTCAAATAGGAATAATTACATTCCTCCTTGGGAAAAAAAAAAAAAATACAACAGCTGTCCTCCTGCAAATATTTCCTTGCTTAAATCTGAACACAAGTACTTCCACTGCCTTTTGCAACCAATCGATTGTGATGGGATTTCACCTCTGTCTAAATCTAAGTGTGTGTGTGTAGTAAGTGTTAGCAAAACCTGGGCCTCGGTACGGAAGGCTGTGGACCCCTTGGAGCCCAGGTGTGGGTGCCAGACTGCCTGGCGGTGGCGGAGACGAGCAGCAAGAGGCACCCTGCGGGGCTGCGCCCAGCAAAGGCACCGCAACTCTTAGCCTGGCGCGAGCCCGGTCCAAACGCAGTGTAGTAGTCAGAAAAAYTTGACTGTTTCTCCAGGGTTTTGGGGCAGCTCTCAGAAGTGGTGCTCCTGTTTCAAGGTGGTAGAAACCTAAAAACATCGCAGGGCCCTTAGTGATGTTTAAAAGCAAGGATTAGCTGCCAGAAGGGATAGGGAGTACAAGAGCTTTAGCCCGCCGTTGTCTGCCGGTGTTCTGCCGCACACGCTGTCCCGGTGCTCTCCGCAGGAGACTTCTGTGCATCTGCACTGCTTCTCAGTGTGCTGAGGAAGCAGTAGCAGGAGGACACAGCATGTTGCTGCTCTGCATTCCTGATTTATATTCTAGAATGAAATATTTTAATTAAATTATTGTAGAATGAAAATACGATAATTTTTGGTAGGCAACTGAGTAATTGGACATTAGAMAATGAAAATGAACTGACTGGGGCAGCAGTTTAGTACTGCACAAAAACACCAGTAATCCTCAGGAGGTGCTAAAAAGGAAAATGCAAGCACTCTCAGTCAGTTGATTTAAAAACCCTGTTAGCTGATAGATATTTGATTTAAAAACCTAATTGCTGGGATAAATGTATCAACCTCATTCCTATTTACAACACTTTGTTATTGTCAATGACAGTGTGAACTTCACCAAATGAGCATAAAGAGAAAGTTAATTAAAAATGCCATATTTTAAAAAATTAAAAAAATAAAATCTTACTTAAACACTGGTCAAATATAAGACTAGTTTACTATATCAGTTCTGAAAGTAAAATGAAAAATTGAAATAAATTCTGAAAGGGCTTGTTAGTTCATAAACAAAATATGTATAGACAGGATATCTTTCAGAACAGCTGTCTAACTCACAAAGAAATATAATACTAAATATTCACCAAAATAAATCCACTTGTACATCAAAATGCGTTTGCCTGGTGTAATATATAGGGCATTCACACAGAGCTCTGGCTTAAATGCATTAAAGCTTCCCAATTTTCAGTATTTAGCTCCCCTTCATGTATTATTTCTTTCTTTTTATCTGCATTGCTATCTGTTGGATGATTTTAAGAAAGGTTTTCTCATGCAGTGGTATTCCTAGCCCCAGTCCAATCATTGAATTCCCACTAAACTCTTAAACTGGCAAAGCACGTAGGTATATGTTTAACCTTAAGTATGTGGCTAGACTCATTGAAGTCTCATGTGGTTTGAGCTGAACACAGTCACAAGTGTTTTACAGTGCCTTTCTTAAAAGCCTGTATTTCTGGTTCAGAAGCTGTAGGAACGTCAAGACAATGAGGGTGGTTGATGGTCTAGGACTCAGAAAACGGAGTTTCATGGAAGTGGGCTTTGTTACATCATATTAATAACTCTACAAATAGAAAGTGACATGAAAGGTGTGTTCAATTGATTTACTATGTTTGGAAGAAAATTAAAGCAGAACTGGAGCATGCGTTTGCATATTTTCTATACATTCTTTCTTTGTGTATAGAACATCCCCTGCAAAAAAATTTTTTTTTAATTTAAAAGAAGTGCTAGTGAACTGTTGATATATTGTGAAGCCAAAGAAATTCTGACAGCTAAGTATTATATGTGAACCAATCAAGTGAGAAAGTGACTGAACTTAGAAAGAAGATTATAGAGTAAACAGCAAATCATCTCAACTGTCTCTCTTACCCAAAGATTACCTTAGCTATAGGAAGACAAAGAAAGGACCTGCCATATCACTAAGCACAAAACCGTCAATTATAATGAATCATAGGCAAACTGGTATTATGACTCAGCAGAGCATCTGATATATTTTGCAGTTTACACGGTGGTGCTAGCCTGACATCTGCTGTATATTGCCTCTCAGGAAGCAGCTTGCTGTGCAGCGGAGAGTGATTTTCAACAGGAAGGTGCTCTTGGAGAAGTTATTGGTTTCATACACCAGAAAACAAAATTATGAAGAAACCATTTATCTTCTCCAGGCTCTCTCTTCCCCCCCCCCAGTTAGTATTTTTCATGTAAACTATACATCAGTACTGAAAGGTTTATAATAATTTCTAACATTATCATTACTCAGTAGCAATTTCATAGATAGGAAGTATCTAAGGCTAAGGAACTTCCAAGGAAAGTCAAACATAATTTCAAATCCCTAATTGCAATGAAAATTATTTCAGTCTGGCATAAAAACTATTGACATCTCTGAGTCAGGGAGTCAGAGGATATTGTGACCCAGAACCATCCGGCCCTGAACTCCACCTGCCTCTTGTATTCTCCATTGGCTGAGGACCTAGAGCCAGCTAACAAGAAATACTAGATACTAGATTTAAGATGGAAGCGAAGCTGGCTGAACCCGGTTGGAGGTTTTGAAAATGCTACTAGTTTTTTGTCACACCTTCAGGAGAAAGATGTTCAAATGATTTTAAAATTTAGGACAAAGTGTCCAGCTCATTTCTGAAAATAGACTGTAAGATAAAATTTACAAAATTAAAGGCAGAATTTCCAAGGCATTTAGGTACACAGAGATACACATTGGGTTCAAGAGAGGTAAAACAGACTTGGATCCTAGCTCCTTTTGAAGCCTTCTTATTATTTTAATCTATGTAAATAAGATGCATAGATGTAGTTGAAATATTACCCTCTTGATTAACTATGTTGGGACTTAACTCCCACCTGGAATTCACTATCAGTTCATAACCAGTGAAAATAAATAGGCACCTCCAGAGGTTGACTTATTCCCTCATAGGTACTTAGCTTGGGATGAGCTAAATTATTCTGTGGAGGTTCTTACCATTTTCCACTGACAGCAAAGAGCGAGTAGGTAACTACTTTGACATGAATATGTTGCTCACATTAAATGACCTTGTAAACAGCTCACCCAAAATTGCCAGTGAGAATATTGCTTCAAGAATCATACTAACCTAAAAATTAATCTGATTGCTCACTACCAGAATAGGACTTCTTGAATCAAATAATTTTCTGGATGTCTTCAAGTGGTATAGAGASAATGCTAGTCTCTCAAGAAAGTATTTTTTTGATGGAGATATTCTTCTGAAAAAACAGAGCAGACCCATATGCAGACAGATATGAAAAGAAAATACTATAAATTGGCTTAGATTTTATTGCCATAAAAATTCAGAACAACTGTGAGCACTGCTGAGCTTTGTCCAGTGCAGCACACAGTAGATGACTATGGTAGGACTCAACCTTCAGGCTCGTCTTCCATGCTGAAGAAAACCAGCAGGAGTGGCACGCAGGTTTTTCTTCTGACAGCTTGAACAAAAAAATTGAAGCAACACTGGAAATTTGGCCCGATTTGTCTTAAAATCTTAGCAGAGCAGAGTAACATGTAAATATACACATTAATGCATTATTTTAACAATGTGTTCCAAGAATACTATTCCTAGAACCAAATCTAGACTGTAGCACAGCACCTGGTGCCATTAATCACTTCCACTATTTTCATAGCTGACACTGGGAATAGGCTTGAATAGGTCATAGTTCCCCAGACAGATACTTTATGGGACAGGTTTAATGATTCACTTTAATAATTTCAAATTAATTCTGACTTTTTTCCCCATCCTCTGATTCAGTTTTCCACTTTCCAGTAACTGTCTTATACTTTTATCTCGATCAATACTCTTGTRAGTAGTCAGAGTACCTGACAGATGACAACATTTTCGTTATTTAAGGAGGTTTCTTACAACATGTGACCATCTACTAAGGCCTTTTTCTAAAAAAAGCTTTTACTTTATAATATACTGCAGATGCAGATGGAAAGTGATGTATTATGTGAAGTACTAAACAAAGAAATAAATAACCAGCTATAGGAACATCTTTTCTCCTTCCTGTCACAAAGCAATCTAAATTTTAGTATTTATTCTACAAATGTCCTAGCCTCTTAGAGGCAAATTATGCATGAAATAATGCAATTAAAAATGAAATAAAAGATTTAAATGCAGCCTCTAGAGGCATCGAATGGCACCACACTGTCTCACTCTTTACTGCCTCTTAAAATGAATGCTCAATTTATAGGAAAATCTTTCCAATCCTGACTCTAAGAATTCTCTGGGTTTGATGACACTAACCATAATTCAGTTTCCCTGAGCCATGGTAACACGCCAACATTTCCTTCTCCCTCCAAAACAAACAAACAGCACCGCAACCAAACACAATCTTATTACCTAGCACAATAGGGAGTATCTTAAGTTTTGATATCTTTACTGGCCTATTCCGTTTTTTTCAGAAGACATTCTTATATACCTCTTGAGACTCTCAGTTAATACTTTTCTCAAGGTCATTGGCAGCCTTGGGAATGATGCTTGGAAAATTATTGATGGCAATACTTTGAAATGAGGTCTTTGGGAGTGATGGATGCCACCTTCCAAGCTACCATAAACATTATGTCTCCAACAGTATCAGTGACAAGGGTCAAAAAGGCACACACATTTTCAGTGGTGCAGCAAGTTGCAAAAAGCCTAAACTACTTCCCTTTTCATCCTCTCTCCATCTAAAGTGCTAAACAGTTTTGATGACGGTTGTTCATTACCCAGAAATACAACAAAATAAATGAGCATGGGGGGGGGGGGAGTTCACTAGCCAGATAGACTAACTTCACTACTTGTTTCATTTGGGAAGGAGAATTCATGGCAAAAGAGGAAGGGGTTAGGCCAATTTTCAGTTCACAGAACTTAATAAATAGGTTATATTTATCTACTGGCATGTCAGGATTGTAAATAACTTCACCAAAGTCTCTTTGACTGCAGCAAACTACATTGCATAATTACAGAAATTGATTTTCTCAGCAAGAACAGAGAAGATCAATCTATGGAGACTTCTCGCTCTGACTGTGAGCCATGAAGGGATATTATGACATCAGAATAGCTTTAGACAACACATTTGCATTGCAGAAAACACTGTTTTGCAGGATAACAGATATGTCTTAGACTGCCAGCTTGAGCAGCAGAAATATCACAGAGGGACATCAGGATTTGTTGTCACACTATTACTGTCCTGCTGAGTTTTTAGAAAAAAAAAATTAGCAAGAAGCAATCTTACAAAATCTCAGTGATACTTTTATAAAAACAAGCAAATCAAAAAGACCTGTTGGTTAGAGATTTTCAGAGCTTGTTACATGAGAGAGCTGAAATAAATGCCATAAATATAGTTGACATTTGAAGTAGCCCATTAAGTTAGATTTTACCAGTTTTCAGCAGAAAGGGGCAATGTATTATTAACTGAAGACTTGCCAAAATGGATAGAGCAAACAGGGCACACCATTAATATAATCATACCCAGCAAGTCCTGTGTGCACCGACTTGCCATAACCAGTAGAGTTTCTATTGGAATGATCTACTGTCGTGCATTGATCCAGAAACCTGCTTGATTATGTCCCAAATGGTAGGATAGTAGATCACTACTGGCAGCAATAATTTACTACAATAATGATCAAGTTCAAGTGCTGTAATGCTTGAACTTCATCATATGACAAAAGTTTTCTACCGCCTCCCAAAATGTTAATGTATACAAGAGAGTAAGTAACACCTTTTCACATCACAGAGAACTCTACATTGGCTTCTCCTTCATCATACCAAAAAGCATATGTTTGGTAAATGCTATCTTAGCTGGTATTGGCAGAGATAATAGGGTTTTTTTTTAGCAATCTGCTTAAAAGAGTCTGTTTAAATAGTCTACCTGTTGCAAAATGAATGCTTTGTTTAATTATTAAACATCTCTTATGTTGTTGTTGTTGTTAAACTAGTATTAGAGAGTATTAGTATCTAGTATATTAGTATCTAGTATTAGAGAAGGACAGAAATTTGTACAGAATCCTTTAAGCAAGACTAACAGTGCCACAAATTAGTCTTTTAGGCCTAAGTGTGTAGGTAAGATATGCTAGCCAACATGCTAGTTAAGGTGTTCCAGGCAACACATTTTGAAAGTCTGATGAAGACAATGCACACAGCCTTTAACATCTACAAAGCTGGCTGAGTTAAAACTTTGACTCCTCTGTTGCTATACAGTAAAACTCTTCTGTGCTCAGACAGCATATTTTACAAACCTGTTAATTAGAATATGCCCTCTATTCTCTTACAGCATTTTTCTTATTGTGAAACAGAGCCCCAGAAACCTACAGGTCACCACTGATGAGAGAATCTAAATTGCAGGATGACAGCATTAGTTATAGATTGCATGCCAAGTCACACAGAACCTACTCCTAGACAAAACTTAGTGGCAAAGCTTCAGTAGCACAGGATCATGTCCAATGTCTGCAGTACAACATTTTTCTTGCAGCCCACCTAATTTTCTGCAGATTCTTTTTGTTTGTGAATGTCTGTATTAACATACACACACATGCATAATAGTATGTTCATGTGTTGTTGACCCTCTTGTAGATGACAGGTGACAAAGCAGACCAAACATGATCTATATTACAGAGAAGATGTTACAAAAGATATGAGACAGAGAATAAACTGCATCAGAACATCAAGCATAACAAAATAGTTAGGAACAAATGTGAACTAATGTAACATGTCCTGGTTGTAGACAACAACTTAGCAAAGTCAGCAAAAAAATGTGAATGAAAACATCTGCAAGAAAAAAATCATTTCTTTCAAAACAAACTTCAGACTAGCCYGTTATAAAAAACTGTGTGCTAAATAACAAGTATCGGCATGTAGCGTTCACCCATTACTAGATAGTAGAACTGAGACAACTAAAATGTCAATAAATGTTTGGAGGTCATTACAGATTCATCCAAATTTGTTATGTAAGTCAGTGATACCAACAGTACATAATAATGAGAAACCTGATTTATAGAGCATGGACTGCTCCACAATGGTAAGTAAGCAGTGCCAGAGATAAGATGTTTTGTAGATGCTTAATCAGTGTACATACAAATGCTAAAGAAGTCCATATAGTCTTTGATGGTAGAGTTTGATCATATCTAAAGAAATGGAATGTTTTACAATGATTCATATCATAATACTGAAGGACAGTGCACCAGCAGCTGTTCCTGATGGCAGAATTATGCTTGCTCGACTTAGACATAAATTAAAAATATAGAAACATATACTGCCAGACAGGATAATACAGAAGGTAGGAGACCCTACTGAATGGATTAGTTGGTTTAGTTTTGTGAAGGCACTTTGTCTCAACTTAATGGACTAAAACCAAGATCCATAAATGTGTAGGGATTTAGTGGGACACAAGGAAGAAAGTCTGTAGCATTTTCAGCTGACTAAGGTCCACTCAGAAAAGAGCACAGAAACGGGATCACAGAATACAGTCAATGCTGAGACAATATTAGCCATATTTCCCTTGTAATATAAATTTTCCTGCAGAAATATTGTACTAGTACATTCTATCGGAATTTGAATAGTCCCAACTAAATTGAAATATGCAAAAAAGGAAGAAATGATAGTTTTTATACATATAAACTATTTCAACTACTAAAACAGTCAGGTAACTTAGATGTAAATAATGAGTATTGGAGTGGGAAAAAATTATGATCAGAAGAATGTCTCTAAAATATGAAAATTTTCTGTACTGTGTTCAGGATTACCTATTTTCCACTGAAGATAATTCAGTTATTTTGAATAGAGTTGGTAACAACATCGATACAGATTGCCCAGGAGGCTAGACTGTGTTGCAATTCAGTAACTAAAATGCTGCTAGCTGTAGTGGTGCCCAGTGCAACTAACTGGGCTTTAATGGGTGATTCCAGTATCACTCCTGAAGTCATCACCAGTTGCAAAGGTCTTTTGAAGTTTCTAGAATTCTTCTGGTCTAATATGAAATTGTTAGTGTAATATTTGAATACCTACTGGAAACTAGTCAGGGTTTGCCCTGTAAGAACCAAAGTCAATGACTGTCTTTTCATTAATCTTAGGAGGGAATGTCCGTTACAAAAGCAAATAAATAACATGCTCATTGAAAACTACCATTTCTATTCTGGGTTACCAGAGTTATCATTTATTTAGTCACTATGCGTTAGCAGATTTTTTGCAATCTTTAAGACAGAAATGGGTTTTGAGAAGGATCCAAAAGAGTAGATGGTGCTACCTTATCGACCAGTTTAAAGCACAGAATGCTAACACTCAACCAAATACAGTGTCTGGAACAGTAAGTATTGGTATTCTTGGCTTTAAGATCTTCTACCTCTGCAGCATAAGCGCACATCATTATTTTATTATTATTATTGCTACTACTATAGCAGCCTTGTGCAACGATCTCACTGTGCCAGGCACTGTACAAACACCTGAGAAAGGCAGTCCTCAGCAAAGCGCTTCTGCAAAGGCAGCTGTTCATCAGGCATCAGCGTACTGCAGAAGATGCAAAACCTGGGCAGTACTTGAAGTGTTTCTACAAAGGCTACAGAGATCAGATGCACTCAACACCCTTCATCTTTAATCTTTTCATTGTTTTAAATGAGAACTTATAGTATTTTTTGTACTCTATATCTGGTACTTTGCAGCAGCTGAGCAATGGCTGCTCCCGAGCACTTAAAATATTTTCCACTGTTTTGGCTGGACAGAGCTGTTAAATCACCTCATTGTTTCATTTGCTCTCAGAGTATTCATTACAGAAATCCAGGAGTACATCACTGATTTAGATTTTTTTATTTTGGTCTGTTGGGATTCATTTTGTACTGAGTCATCCTGGGGTTTAGAATCAGGGATGTTAACAATTTATAACAATTTGTGCTTAATGTTTTCTTAAAAAAAAAAAAAAAGAATTTGCACTTTCCTATTAATATTGGCTTAAAATTCTGAACCACTTTTCTGCTCATTTTCAAACATATTCTTAGAGCATATCTTCAAATGCAGCTGTGACATACTCTATATAATTCATATTTGATTACAGTCTTTGTATTTCCTGTCTTTTCTCATGATTTAATGTGAATGCACGATTAGTCTGTTTTATTTAGATGATATATGAGCCTGCCCTTTCAAAGCAATTATTTTATTAGGCATTTCAAAGATTGGTTTATTTTTACATAATAAGGTAAACAAATATCAGCCTCTGAGTGTCTGAACAGAAGGCCTGAAAAGCACGATAAAGCTTTATCTGTCATGCATCCGTTAAGTGTGTTTACACTTCTTCAGTTACAGCTTTCTTATGCATAGTGTCACTGCATCTTTAGCTGATTGAGTTATATTTCATTCTGGGTTTGGAGAGAGCAGAGCGGAAAAAGAARAGAGAGAAAGATAGAGGAAAGGAAGGAAAAGGAGTAAATTATGATAGATGAAAGGATACAGGAAGACGTCAAAGTCTCCTAGGAATCAATCAGAATCTTGCTTCCTGTTGTCAAGATTAGAACTAGAAGGTGGATTAACATACAGGAACTGGATATTGAGTGGTTATTTGCTTGTAAAAAAGATTATACAAAAAATGGATAAAGGAATTGCATGCCTAAGGGTGCCAAGAAGTTTGCACCTACTGGATGCATAGCTCATATTTCTACCTTATGCTTTAGTGATTTATTCTCTCTGAAATATACTGTCTGTTTTCTTATTATATTATAATGTAAGCAAATAAGTCTTCAAGATGCCCAGTAAAATAATTGTTTAAAAAGTGTGTGCACACATGCTTTCAAAAGAAAACAGTCCAATCCTGCATTCCTACTAAAGCCAGATCAATTTATGGAGGCAGCTGTTACCGGCTTCCTCATTTCTCTGTCAGGTTCCCCTCTCTGCCCAAAACCTATGTAACAATTAAAACATACATTTCTAAATCCATTTACCAGAACAATTATGAAATATTTCCCTTTTTTAGACTCAACAGAAAATCTTAAATATGTAATGTGTAATGAAAATGTTTCTTCCGGCCATCACTCAATTATGAAAGGAAAATTCTAAAGACCAATATCATCAGAAAGTGTTTAGGAGCATTTCAAAGCAGATGTGTAATTTGATAAGAAAAAACATACTAGGCCAGACCAAAAGTCCATCTTTTTCTCAGCAGCCAGTCCAGCAATGGCTGGTAGCAGCTCTATGGGGAAGAATATTAGAAGCAAGGTAAGTATGGGGTTTTTCTTTTTCTTCTTTTCTGATTTACCCTCTTGGCTTCCAGCTATCATTGGTTTAGGGACTTTCTAAGCTACAGGTTGAAGTAGTATCATCATATCATCTGACAGATGTACCCTCTATTAATTTATCTAATCGTATTAATATTTTTGGCCTCCACAACATCCTATGGCAATGTGTTTCACAATTTCATTGTGAGTCATATGAAAACCACTTTTTGTTTGTTAAAGACATTCTTGTTTGTTAAAGACATTTTGTTTGTTAAAGACATTAAAGACATAAAGACAGTTCCAGACTTGCTGTCTGGAATTTTATTAGTAGTGTTTGTGTTATAAGAAATAGTGATGCATCATTTCTATTCACCTTCTCTGTGGTACTGATGGTTTTATATACCTATTCCCTTTAAAAATACCTTTTTCACAAGTTGAAGAGTTTCAGTCTACTTATCATGTGGATCCTCTAGTCATATTTATTGCTCTCTGCATAATTCCTAGCTCTGCTATAACATTTTAGATCTCAGTATCTGAACAGTATCCAGAACACAGGTGACCCTTGTGCAAAGATTTATGTTTCGCTCTGAAAACCTTTCTTAGTAATTCCCATCATTTAATTTGTCTTCTAGACTACAGATGAGTACAGAGTTAATGTTCTCAAAGGACTGCCCACAACAACACCAAAGTTTCTTTCTTGGTGGAAATAATTTGCTACCAATGGCAAATTTTCTCATCTCAATATTAATCCATGATGAGAAGGATGTGTCTTTAAGAGTAAACTCTCCTGTGAAAAACAAGTGAAGCTATTCCTACACAAATTGTAATGCATGGGAATATCTTCATTCATTTTGGTATTCCCTTGCTTATAGGCTCTCTGAAAATTGTAATTCATACTGAACTGGAGAGTAAATGGAGTTGCAAGGCCCTAGCTGGCAAAATCTTGCACATGCAATTATTTATCAACCACTTCCAGGCAGAAGCTTGTGGCAGTAAATTTGTGAAGTCCAAGACCCTTACTATATCTCTAATTAGCTTATAATAAGAGTGAAAGAGTAATGCAGAGTTTTTAGACTTAATAGTGAGAAATAGAAACATCATTCCTATCTCAAATGAGTTCTTGCATAACATAAGTCACTGTGGTTCACTCTAATTCCTATAGAAAGCCTTACAGATCTCTTATGGAAAGATGTATAGTTTTTAGATGAAATCTACACATAATGTCACCCCATTTGTGATGGTTAAGCCTGATAAAAAAATTGAGTGTGATTTTACCTACCATTCACCTACCTCCATGGAGCAAAATCATTCCATTCTTTCTCTCCCAGATTCACACCTTGCCTATTATCAAATCTCCGCTCCTGCTCTCCACCAGGGAATCTCAAACACTGCACAGAATGTGAAATAAGTACTGTTAAGACTATTACAACCAGACATGATTTGTTTTCCCCTGAAAGGATTACTCGTCCAATTATTACTTTTAAGCATGTTGCAGCTGATATTCTAGGACCATGTGGAGTTAGCAACTGTATATTACAAAAGCTTTAAGAAATCAGCACAGATTTCAAAATGGAGTCATACAGGAAACAGTGGTAAACATATGAGACCAGCCTAGAGAAAGAAAAGGGACCAGGGATCAGGCTTTAAAGACTATTACAAAAGTAGCAGGACTGGTGCCTAGCAGAACGTACGAAAGCAGCTTTATCTCATTGCAGTGCTCCTAACTCATTTAGGCAATTCTGTAAATATCATTAGGCCTCTCTCTCTCTCTGCATTACACCTCCACAAATTTCATCCAACAGCAGCGACTCTGAATTGAATATTTTTTAAGTTTTCATGAATACCATTTATTTTCTATGCTCTCACAAAGAGGCTGGGTACTGGACAGTAGGTAGAACACACAGAAAACAAAATGTAAATGGCAAAGTAACAGGAAGCAATAGAGACTAGCAGACACAGTTATATCCCAAGATACTCTGCTCACAGACATTTTTCTTTCAAAATGTGTTGAAATAATCTGGATTGGAAAAACAGCTGTAAAATCAAAATTAATTCTTCAGACAAACAAAGTATCTGTAAAATAAAGGTTTTAGTAGTAGGAAAGGAAATGTATTCTATGCAGCCTGGAAAAAATCCTACAAATTGAATGCAGCACAAACTGTAATTATCATCCTCTTCAGGATTTGGGATGGTATTGCATTATATCGACTTAAATTCCTGCTTGGGGCAGAAAATTTCAAGCTTAAACTTCTTGGGGTATGAAAAGAAGGGGCGTGACCTGTTTTACAAAATCAGTGGTAAAGCCAGTCCTCATATGAGTAGTAGACTAGCAGAGAGAGGGAAAAATAAAACAAATATTTTGGGTAAGTAAACCATAAGGTTTAACTACCAGAGGTAGTTAATTAAACTGCCAGAGTTTAAGTTACCTACATACTTCCTATACAGCAAGAAGCAACAGAGCTATCACAGTGCTTCAACATCCTTCGCCCAAAACTTCTAGCTGAATTGTAGATGCCCCAGATCTGCCCCATTGTTATGGAAGAACTACCAAATTCAAGGAGAGTTCAGGTATAACCTGGTTAAAAGACAAAATTTTTACTCAACACTTAACTCTGTGAAGAAAAGTTTTCTTCCATAGAACAAAATATTGAAATTACAAAATTGCCCCCAACTGGAAAATCTGACACAGATCATTCTGAACAAAAACCTTAACTGTGAATGTGTTTAAATGACTCTTAATGAAGAACTCAATATGCTGTAGCAAAACTAGGAGCTAGGGCATCCAGGTTTGCAGCTGTGGGGCACTGAGCCTAAAAACCTTGAGATTTTCCTAATTCCATGACAGAGATTCTGGGAATCCTGGGGACTTCTTTGCTTCAGAGAAGTACTCCAAAAGCAGAAATCCTTAACACAACTGGGGTCTAGCTGGCTGCCCAGGAGATAAAAATTTGGAAATACATGCTCCTTAGCAGTACATTGGCAGTGTACCTGTTTATCTCTACTTAATATTAATTCATATAAGACAATACATTACCAGAAAACATCCTTAAGCTTTAAAGAGTTGCCATTTTCTGATAAAACCACTTTTTCTTCCGAACATTTCTATGCAATCCTACTTCTGGGACAATAAGAAAACAGATATCATAACTTCTGTCAGCATCCAACTGGCTGCAGCTGCACATGCATGTGAGGGAATCTCTACTCACCAATCCCAGGTAGCAGTCAGGATTTTGCAAGTAGTACGTGTTTAGAAATCCAGTCCTGCTGCAAACCAACAAACTGAAGAAATTGTTTTTGAAAATGGAATTTAAGGTTCTCCGATATCAAGGGATTTTTAAAAGTCTGAACTTTGTCCAGACTGCAGAATCTTCTTTGCTGAAAAAGTTGTCAAAGGCAGACTAAGACTGAGCATGAAGCTCAGATGCTCCATGGAGCTTGCTGTGCTTGTGACAGAAGGACACCCTTTTGATTTACAACCCAAACAGAAAGTCTAAGAAATGGCCTCTTATTGAGTTTGCAGGGCTTCCATTAAGGTGTCCTGCTTCATCTTTGCGTATTTTTCAAGATAACAAAATTATATCACAGCCTTTTCCTTCTCTCTATATTACAATAAAAGATGTTTGGCAATGAGTTCTAAGTAACGTGCTTTGCTCCCACTAATATCCACACACTCAAAGAAACAAAGAAAAACACAAGACTACTAACCTAGCACCAGGGATGGCAGGGCCTATCCACAAACGACAGCAAAGCCAGCCTTTTTGACTCTTTTCTGAGGAAATGGTTTCAGTCACTATCAGAAAGAAAGGAGGGAGGGAGAAGACCACAACTTTTTTGCCTCTTCTTTCTATATCTTATTTTTCTTTGTATTCAAAATCACGATTATATGGTAAGAAATGATTAATTAGAACTGATGACCTTACTATCATTTTGAAGTTCATTCAAATATGTGGTTTAGCAAAGACAACTCATTTGTGAAATATCAGAAAGGTCTGTTCTACTGTGTGACACTGGATGGTACTTTTTCTTTGTAAAGGATAAGATGGTGAATATAGGTCTGGCCCAAATGTCAGTGCCCAGTACAGGTCCCTGCAGCGCCGTGCTCCTCAGTATAAAGGCAGGAAAATACACTGGAGTTTTTTTAAAAGTACCTAATTCTGTCTCCTAATTGCTTGGTGCCAGTATCCAGGAGTCTTGGCCACAGATCAAAATTACACTGTGTCAGACATTCAGATGCCCAGAATCAAGAGTTTACCACCTCCAACTCCTCCTGTGTCCCTTGTCCTACCAAATGCTGCCTCCACCTTTGCCTCAATAATTACATTTGTTCCTGGATGTATTGGCTTTCTGTGGAAACAGAGGTAGTATTCCATGCTTGAGGAATTTGGGCAAGTCATTTCATTGCTCAGTGCCTCAGGTTGCCTGTCTCTGAAATGGAAGTGAACAATAATACTTCCCATAGAAGAACTGTGTAAATCTTAAGGTAGTCAATATATTCATAACTGTGAGAGGATTATCTCTGAGGATGATGATGTGAGTAAAAGAAATACCTGTTAGTGAATAACACATGGCAATATATCAAAGCACTGCCACAATGAAGACACCACAGGGGGCAGGATGCATTTTTAATTAAGGAAGGTGAAAGATGAATGGAATATGTTGTGGATGTTTTTCCCAGCTATTTATACAATTATAAAGTATTTAAAACACCACAGGCACTATCTTTGGGAATTATATATTAATCGGCTGATTGAAACAAAACAAACAAAAACTCCTTAAAAATATCTAACTACTATGGCATGATTTTCATCAAGTGATCACATTATGTTGATTAATAACTGCAGGAAATGAGTACCTCAATTCAGGTTTTATGCAGACCAGCAAGAGGGTACAAGGAAGTCTGTGTTGCATATTGCTACTATACCTTTCAAGTTTTTATGGCCCTCAAGAGAAATGAGGCATTCATAATGTGGGGGGAAAATAAAAATCATAGAGGGCATCATAAATCTAAAGGACTAAGTTGTGGAAATCACATCTTTAAAGTGACACAGCTGTGATTAACTGGCAATGGCTTTTACAGTTAGAAAAGTTTTTGGTTAGAGTTATTTGCCCAGAGAAAGTTTCTGGTCAAAAAAAAAGAAAAAGGAGCAAGTATTTAGTCAAATCCTTGTTTGGGGGCTGGTGGGATGGAATATGTTAAACCACAAGCCTTTCACCTCAAGAACCTTGGGTTTGAATCTGTTTTGATCACACAGACTGAAATTTCCAGTGAATGTTGACTCATATTTCTTAAAAACCACCCATAGGATTCAGTAGTCTCTGTTCAGCAGAGCAGTGGAATAAATTGCTGTTCATGACTGAGCTGTACTGTCTCAGCTATCCTTGCAAGTTTAGACAATCCTCATATAGATAATACAGTGATCCTCACTTTCCTATAGTCAAACACCAACTTGCAATCAAAATTAAAAAGGATATATGTGTATGTATGTACATATATTTAAAGAAAACAAAGATAATTATTGATGATATTGAAGTATTTATAGAGGTATATAAATATTTATATATTTATGAATCATAATTTACTTACACGCTGTGGAATCACTTGTACTTACTCAGGATGTAGGAATAAAGCTACAAATCAAAATAATAGCATCCTTCAACCATTTTGCAGTTGCTTTCCCCACAGGAGACTGTACAAGGTGAAAAGTGAGCACAGCACTGCCTTAGAAATGTAATCTTCCACCAAGGAATAGCTATACTACTGCAGAGTGAACAAAGATCTAGGTCTAGACAAACAAATCTGAGTTTGCCCAGGACGCTTATGCCTGTGCAAGTACGCTGAAGAGGCCCAAGGACATTCCTGGGCATGGAACACGATTCTACAGGTTGTAAAACTGCTAGAATGGTTCCTTGCACAGTTTATCCTGCATTAGCTCCCAAACAATTTCCAGGCACAGCTCAGGAGTTAGTACGGGCCATGAACCATGTCCTTACTGTAGTTTTGTTTCTTTTTTTGCATTCATGCTTGCAAGCATTGACTATATGTGAAAATAGATCCACAAAGCGGTCAATATAAAGGAACAGTTTACACAATATAACACCATGAAAAAAACCCATTACCCTGAATGCAGCAGCATTATGTGAATTCACAGAAGATAAAATTAGGATGAAACTGCCAACATTTTCAGTTCTAGTCAATGTGTCAGTAGTACCCTAAAAGCCAAAAACAAAAGCAGTCCTCATGTGAACTGCTTCAGAGACTGTTATACTACACTAAAATATATTGTGCCTCGGCCATGAAAATTCCACTTACAAAGAAATAAGTAAAAGCTATTTTTAATATAGCTCATTCACACATGCCATCAGATCTTTCATTCCTCTAAGAAAAAGTTTGATTAAAGTAAATGGACTTGGCGTTTTCAAACTTAAAAAATCTCTGTGGAAAGAAAGCACATGCCTGTTACAGCTTATTGATGAAAAAGCCCATTTTGAACAAATTTATGGAAATTGTTCAAGCWTATTAATCTAGGAGATCAATAGCATTCTTTAAAGTAACTAAGACCCCAGTAAGCTTTCCTAATAACATAGGAAAAGAAGAATCATACCCAGAAATACAGGTAGAGAGTATTTTAAACTTACACTGCCAATTTTGCTTAGATGAAAGGAAAATATGAGAGGATGTTGTGTACATATAAAACTCCTTAGCTTTTTAAAGCATCCTTCTCTGCATACTCTTTTAGCCACACATTCTTGTTCTCGTGTGTAAGTAAATGGTTTGCACATATGCTTTTCATATTGCAGGACTATAAGTACAATACTTTTTCATTATTCATAACTGCACATTTTTGCATTTTAACTGAAATATCCTCAGTTTTGCATTTTTAATGCTAATATTCAATGCTTTTCTAAAGGCTAGCTGTGTAAGATTGAGTGACAAGAATGACAAGAATAGAACTTCAACGGATTAGAAATTCAGATCACATAGCTATGCTAACAGCTGTACAGAATAATTGAACAGAAGTAATACAGCTATACAGAAGTAATTGAACAACATAACAAACAGCAGAATGGTTCCCCCTCCTTTAATTCCTCTCTTTTGATAATTTAGAGACTACCCAAGGCTGAAAAAATAACAACAACAAAATCCTAGTCAAAAAGATAACCTAGCCCATCCCTCTTTTAGAGAGGTATGAAGTGCCATAGCTCAGGTTCAGTGAGTTATTAGCAGGCACCCAAGGACTTTTGTAATCAGGACATCAAATGAGACAAATGCTACTGGTACTGTCAGTGATAGTGCTGAAAAAGAGATGCTGTAGGTCCAAAGCACTCAGTGTTTGAAGCAACTTGAGGAAAGGGTGATACTAAAAGACAGGGCAGTAAGGGAAACCATGGCGTTTCCTTCACAAGTGATAGCCACGAAACAGGACACTTTCTAAGTGGAAAAAAAATATTACAAGTAGGAGCAGCTCGGCAACCACAGATCAGATTTCAACTTTTTGATATTCACATCCTCCCGATTAGCATGGCAAGCATGAAATCTAAGTTTGCAGAAGATAATAAAGAGGCAAGTAGTGGAATAATACAATTTCACACAGATGGAATATTGCATCAAAAGCAACATGCCAGCTAAATGGTAACACACCCAGACGAGAGCATGAGCGGCCTCTTGCAATTCCCCATGGGCAAGAACTTAAAAGTCTGTACCACAACATGGCATTGCCAAAAAGACAGCAAATCAGATCCACCAAAAGCAATGAAAATAGGGTATTTGTTAAAAAAAAAGCAGTATTTGTAACACTGTACTTGTCAAGTCTGTTGTAAAAAGCATTATCTTGATCCTTAGTCCTTGAGCCAATAGAGCTGGTTTTATTTACATTCACATATGTAAACATGCATACAGATACACATATATTTACATTTAAATATATATTTAAACTAGTTGGGGGTCTTTGTCTCATCTCATCCTCAAACTTCTCCATACTGAATTAATCTTTGTAGATGACTGTGACAAGAAATATCCCAAAATCCCAAGCCGTTTATCTAAGAAGGAAGGAGGGAGCATGACTTTTTTTAACCAGTCACAAATTATTGTTTGTTTAACAGCTCACATGGGAAAAATAATATGATCAGAGTTGAAAAACAATAAGAAAAATATCAGACATCTATCCATTTCTGGACTGTTTTACCTGTACAGACTCCATCAGAATATGTAAGTAAAATGTAAGAGACAGGATCCAAGGGTTTGTTAATTAAGCAATTCTTCATTCTGCCTGAGACTCTATAAGAAATCCGCTACTGCACTAACTACTTCAGCCTGCTACATGCCAGTACAGTGGGACATTGCCCAAAGCATGCTATGAGACTGAGCTCCAGCTGAGTGGTGATCTATACAGCTACAGGACAGCAGGTTGAAGAAAACTTTTTTTTTTTCCATTTCCCCCAAACAATGGAACGCTTTCTCTTTAAAAGTTACAAATTAGAATTGTTTAGCTGATGATAAGCTCTGGCTTTTGTTGAGCAAACTTTAAGCCAGGAGTTCCTGTATTTTTTTCTAGACATGACCTCTTGAGACTTGCGCTGCTCTTGCTTCGGCAGCAGTCACTGTTCCTGCCGCTAGTGTTATTCCCACAGCTTCAGTATTTTGCAGAATGTCAGTTTTCTGAAACTGGATGAAATCCAATAGTTGATGCCTTGCACTAGACCTTGCTACATTCAGTGCTGCTACTAAAAGGGTCTTATGCCCAATTCAGATGCTTCAATTTCCTTTTGTTGAATTGCACTTCTCTCTTTCTAACTTGAATGGAACATGTTTGCCACATTTAAGAGAATCATCCTGGGGGAGCTATTGCATGGATTAACAAAAAATGCCAATCTAAAACTGACTGTTTTTTTTTTTATGTGCTTTTCCTCTTTTTCACCTGTTTTCATACTAGGCTTTTGCAAGGCACTGAGCCCTAAAGTAAGTTTTGTTACATTCCTTAAGATTTCTTTTCTTTAGTAATTAGAGAACTTTCATTGTGCTGATAGCTGGAGCATAGCAAATATGTGGGCCTCAGCTACTATTGGCTTCATTCACTTACTGCAGTCTTATTTAAGCATCCTCCCAATATTACAGGTGGACAAATTCCTCTTGGAGGGGGCCCTAGCTATGTGTCCTGTGTAAAATTATCTGCTGCAACTTGCACTGTACTGTCATTCACAAAAAGGCAGCTGGCCAAGTGTGTAAACACATTTTAATGAATACCATATGTACTCTTCTCATCAGCCACAACACCTCTCCGTAGAAGATATTCTGCTTCTCCTCCTGTCAAAAAAAGCAGTGTGTGCATTTGAAAGCAGCCCTGTTTCGTTGCAGAAATTTTGTATTGCTGGCAATTAATGCTTAGATTATTAATCTCTCATGTCCCACATTAAACTGCTCAATAGGTGAATACAATATGAATAAACTTTCCTATTGGAAATTTGACAATTGATGCATATTGAGAGAGCTTAATATGCAGTGACCTGGAAATGGAGTAATAGTTAGGCCAAAACTAGTACAAATCCTGTCCCTTCTGCTATCTGTGGGTTCTGATTTTATTGCAAGTCTGAGATTTCACCACTGATTTAATTCTTGGCTTTGCTCATTTGGAAGTCACAGCATGTTCCAACTCAAAGCTACCCAAAATAAGGAATCTCTCTTACATTACAGAATTCAAGCTCCAGCCTGTAGATACTAATCAAAGGCAACTTATCAGTCTTTTCAGGTAGCAATGACATGTTTTTTTCCCTAGTCTCATATTTATATTTGTAAAATACTTACCAGCATTCAAAATAATAGTATTATTTTCACTTTTCCAACCCAAAATCTGCAATAATAAAATAACAAATTTTACAAGGCAAAAGCTAAAAGTTTAAAAAGATACAAGTTAATATCCACTCATATATAATTCAAAAATAAAATGCACTCATAGGCAATGAAAAAAATAGTACATTCACTGAATTAATAACCAGTTCCACAAATGTCTGCATATTTTATGAGTTGCAGATGTGCATTTATACTTTAAACATACCCACATTAAGTATGACATGGTCCTTCATATATTTGCTGTGTTTTCATGACAAAACCAGTTCTATGGAAAAAAAAACAAAAAACAAGACAAAAGACTTATTCTTTAAAATCAATTATAAAATGCAACTTGTGACATCCTTATGCATTTTATATGACACTGTGCATGCAAAATACTGCTTTGTTTCCAGTATTTGTATTTTAAACCAGTGGGGAAACCCACAGATAAACACAGCATGGAAAACTCTTTTTTCTGTTCACTTAAGTGTTTTTAAAAAGATCATTGCAGAAAAGTTTTACCTATAACCTTTAGCTGTTGTTGAGACCAGTGAAAGTCAAGAAACAGTATTAGATTCAGTTTACTTCTTAGAAGAATGTTTTAACTTCGAACAAAGTTCTCAAAATAGTGCCCAAATGCACAGTACTTGTTGAACAAATTCAGATTTATTGAAAGTAAACATTTACATTGGCTACAATGTTATAACTGTTACAAAGCTGGATAAAAGGGGCTTAAATAGCAATAGAAAGCAAGTGCAGTAAAAAGTGAATAGAGAAAATATTTGGCCTTAGTGATCTTTTGGCAGTATATACATTATGTACATGTTGTTAAATATTTGTAATAACTCTAAGGCACCATAGGCTAAATAGCAGGCTGCAGTACTATTTTGTGCACAAAATTTAATAAATTTAGTTGGAGAAAAAAAAGGCTACAGAATTAAAAGAAACATAGGCATATTCTTATGTTTACATAAAGGAGTGGCTGCTTTTTAAAATTCAGAGATACAATACATATTGGGTAAATTTAAAAATTATTTTTAGAACCTTAAATTATATTGAACGTCTATGTATAAGGACTATTTTTACTGACTTGCTGGTAAATGTTTAATGTAATCTATTCTTCAACAGCTTTTTCACACACTAGATATGTTCATCTAAAATCTACTTGAATTCTTTATTTTTTCCCCTACAAAAATCTTACACCTAATGTACCATACTGCATACAAAATCCCAATGCAAAGTGTAATGGGTAGTTTACATTGCAGCTGTCCATTGGCAGACTAACATTTAGCAGGAAAAAAAACAATCAAAATATTAAGTTTGTCAAACTAAACAGCTCAGCGTATTTTATTCCATTTGGTGTTCTCAGCTGTTGCTCAGGCTGTTGCTTCAGCTGGTGAGTCCAGGTAAAGAACTTCCACCCACGTAAGACAAAAGGAGCTCGATGCTTTCAAATCTAAAGTTTCCAAAACCAAATCCTGAAATTCAACCCACCAAAAAAGCTTGCTTCCATAAAAACTCCACATTTTTTTTTTAATTTATCCCTTTCTGAAGCACAAGTTTCCCTACACTCGAGCACTACAAGGAATGAATTTGATCATTATTACTGCCCTGACAGACTAGACTCAAGATACTTTTTGGATGACTTTTAGTCCTGCGCATATTTTAACTGCTCTTCAAACAAAAAACCTTATATAGTTTAGTCAACAGGCTTGTCTTTCACCTTGAGGTAGTGTTTGTAATGAAGAAATTCAGCAGGACATCGGATTGACACCTCCCTTATGCAGATAAAGTGCTGTAGGACCCTAAATGCCTGAAGAGACAACGTGAAAGCCGACGGGCGCCGGTGGGGCTGTTGCGGCGCGGCTGCGGTGAGAGGCAGCACTGCGAGCCCACCCCAGCTCCATCCACCGGGGCCTTTACTGCCGTTTCTCTCAATCACCTTCACCAACAAGGTTGCTGCTCACTCTACAGCAGCCTTAGCAATAATGCAGCCAAAGAAAAGCTCAGTCCTGCTAAATTCCACCTAGGCATATGGATCTAAAGATGCACGGATTTCTACATCTAATGCGATCTCATTTGCAATGGGCCTTTGCTTCAGAAGCTATTAAAAAACTTACCATAGGAGTGAGAAATGACTAGTATAAAAAACAACACTTACATTTGTTCCAGGGCCTAACCCTCAGCACCTTCAATGGGTGTTCAGCACAATGCAGGATCAGACCCCAAACCAATATGTTTTGAAAATGCTAAGATTACAGAGTGCTTTCACGTCTGTATAGTTATCTCCCTGTCAGTCACGACAAGTATTCTTTTTATTTGACTTACATTTTCTAGAGCCAAGAAGAAATCCATTTAAACTAATACAATGCTTAAGTAATTGGATACTGTTTCCATATTTGTTTAGGTTTTTTTTTTTTTTTAGATTTTCTTTTTAAATCTTGAATCTCTTCATTCAGTTGTCCTTTTCTGGAACTTTTGTACTCATCAGTGTTGGAAGTACACTAATTATTTCTGTAGTAAGAAGTGGTTTATAAACGTAGTACATTTGATCTAAGCACAAAGTCTTCATTTGGAAATGGTCATAGATTTGTATTAACAAAAGCATAATCTTAGCATTATTCATCAGATTCATTTTTAGTACTGACAAATATATTATTAAAATTACACAGCATCAATAACAGTTTTTCAAGGGCTTTAGAGAAAAATACAAGCATAAACAAATCTGGTGTCATTGGCTAATTCCGGTAAAACATTAAGCAGAATATTATACAAACTGGCCATTCTATGTTAAGTAATATGGAGCCAAAGACTCAGGTGATCAAAACAGTGTAGCACTGCTGAAGAAAACAGAGTTATGCTGATTCATATAAGGAGATAACCCATATTGCTTAACCCCTTGAATGCTAAATATCTGTCTGAATTTCAAGAAAGTTTTAAAAGCTTTTTTTTTAAAATTCCTTTCTCAATGTTTAAAATACTCATAGAAGTATAAATATGGCAATTTATAATCAGGGTGCAACATTAAGGTATTAAAATAATTTTTCCATCAAACCGTTTATATCTGTGGGTTTGTAATTTGGTGTAGTATGCAGGAAGAAGTTAGAAAATTTTCCCAGGAGTGCTCTAGGTTGCTCCATGTTGGACGTGGTTACAGCTAGGTAGATAAGACCTCATGGAGACTTCTGCCAAGCAAGGTACCAGAGCCTGGGGCTCTGTTTTCTCTCTGTCATTAAAAGCTATCTGTGAAAAGCCTGCATCTTTACAGAGGGAGTCTCAAGGATTGCTCTTACATAGAGGAACAGCAGGAAGGGGAAATGCTTTACAAATAACACAGGGCCTTTGTTCAGATGACCCTGGCTTTTATTTTTCATCCTCTGGAATCCTCGCAAATGTAAGTATTTGGAAGAATTTGACAATGTGCAACCCCCACCCTTAGATAAAACTTCTAGGGAGAAATCCTTCAAAGAAAACCTTCTCCTCAGGTTTTTTCATCCAGCTCTTGATGATCAAGTATTTGCTTCAGTTTTGAAGTTTGCTGCAGAAGGGCTATTCACTTTTGAGTTACAAAACCCCCCAAAACCTCCCTCTTTCCCTTCACCTTTCTAAAATGATGAGAACTAACACTTCGTTAAAGGAACAATCTGAAGAATCATTTTCGCCTGCAGACAATGTAACACCTAGAAGAAGTTTCCAGTTAATATTTCAGCTAAAGAAGTGACTGTGTAGCAAGTGAATTTCAGTTTAACTCTACTGTTGTTGGTAAAGTAGGACGATTTCTGTGGGATGCAATTCCGCAAAGTCCTGGACTCCCTCAGCTCCCGTGGAGTTATGAGCTCTCAGCTGATGCATCACTCTGTATAGACTCTGGCATCTGCAGATCAGGACTGTAGTACCTCAGAAAAAAATTTTATCCTCGTGAGGAAATTAACTTAGCTTCCTATATAATTAGGTGCATGGTAGAGGTAAGGAAAATAAAGATGGTAAGAAAAGTAGCATACTTTCCTGGAGAGATTGACTCTGCAATGAGCTCACTGCTCTTCAGCTCCACTAATAATGGGATTTTACAAGGCCTAGCCTCTCAGGACCTTGCAGGGTCAGGTCCTTATACTTTTTAAAGTTAATTTTTATGCACAGGAAATTCTTTAAACAAATACCTCTATAGGTAAGTAGGAGTTCAATCGGGGCAATCTGCTACTTAAATGAGGTAATCTGAGAATGAAAACCACACCAATTAAGACTGATAATCCCAGACCATGCGCTCTCCTTAAAGCCTGCACACTCCCTTGTGTGACTGCACAGAGTTGAGAGCAAATAAAGGGAAAACCTTCGCGTTTCCTTTGGAGTCACAGTGTTGGCACAGTCCCATGGGTGTGGGCACAGCAGAGGAAGCAGSAAACACACCTGCGACTCCCTAGGGATGCTGGCCTCCTCTCCCAATGGTTAGGGAGCTTTTCAGGATAACTCCTACAGGTACAGATACAGAGGGAATAAACAGACTTCCTTACACCCCGATGTCAGGAGACATAAGCTGCTTCCAGAGTCAAGCTCTATTCCCTCCATCACCACTTTGGGCACTGATGCTCTTTGTGCCCCTGTATTTGTATGTGACACTGGGCTCATGTCCCAGCACCGTGACACCTTCACCTGTGGCCCTGACTCCCATAGAGTTCCCCAGGGCTCTGTGCCCCACCAGTGGGCTGCCTTCGCCCCATACTGTGGCTTTGCCCTCCCAATCCTTTCTCCTTCCATCCATAACTTTCACGCACCTGGGTGAGACCTGGGCTGTTAACACAGCCTGTCAGTACTTCGGCACCCCCCACCCCCTTTTATTGTTCCCTACCAACAAACCACTTGCCACTGCAGAACTGCCCTTCTCCCTCAAAGGTTTTGCTTTCTCCCACTGTTTTGCAACCCCTGTGCTCATCACCCTATACCTTTTACTCTTTGCCACCCTCGTTCTCCACTATGCTTCGGTCAGTTCCCTCAACACTATTCCCTCGAGTGGGCACCTTACAACAGCAAGGTCCCCATGAATGCTGCAGAGCTCTGCTTTCCACCACGCTTTCCCTTCCTCCCACTGAGCCATTTAAAACAATCTTCTGAGCAGTCTTAAAAGATGGCAAAGATGTATTTTCTTTTCTCTTTTCAGTGATTGTACTTACGATGGCTCCATTTACGGCCGGTACCACGACACCACTATGCAAACCAAGGCTGACTCACTGTCATAGCTATATTCCAAGTTTCTTCTTTCAAAGCCTTCAGTTGTGATCCTGCTACTTGGGACAGGTAAGATGACTGTTCACTTGGCTTCTCCCCTTCTCTCATGGTCATCTTTGTTTTTTTCCTAAATTTTGAGGAGGCCTCTCAGAGTAGTAGACAGTCATCTCAGTAAGTCACTGTAAGATATCTTTGTGGACTTGCTTCCTAATTTTTTCTATGTTCTGTAAAACATTCTGATTCAGCCACTTGCAGCAGGACAAACTACGGAGGGATGGTAATTCCAGGTTTGCAGCTCCACTTCTGCATTATGCTGATTTTGTGCAGTTGCACAACCTAGTGCAGTCCTAATATAGAAATATTAATTTTTGAAATCCTCTTTGTTTTCAGAAGTTAACCTGTATCCCAACACAAAAGATAACAATTAGAGCAGTGGTTCCCAAACTAGGGATCCACCAAATGTGAGTGAAAGCTAAAAGAAATTCAAGAGCAAAAGGAGGATTTGCAAACAGAATCAGGTTTACAGGTCCAGATGTGAAACCAGAATTGAGGTCACCAATAAATAAGCCTGGGATGCTAAAAACATCTCCAACTATATGCTTCTAGTCCCAATAACACTATTTTACTTGCAGAGCACTTCAGTTACAGCAAGGAATAAGAAGAGTCTAGCTTGGACTAAAAAGAAGGAATCATCCACCTCAAGTAAGTACGAAAATTATTCCTCTAATGCAGTTCTATTTAAAAGAAACAAATGCTAGCCTGTGCTGTGCTGTTATTTGGATCTTCAAGATCTCTATTATGAAAATAACATAATAGAGAATTGAGGGTATGAACTACGGTCGATTTTACCTTCCGAGGTGGCCTGTATGAAGTGTACGGATGGGCAAGCTAAACTGCTCTTCTTATTTAAGGGTGTGATCCTGCAAGACGGCAATTGTGAGGGCCAAAGGTGCTCAGTAGGGCAAAGGATATGCTTTATGATTCAGGGACTGGGCCTCTTCATGTGTTGCCATCCTGCTCACTTGGTGGTAACCATTTATTAAGAGAAAAACAAGTTGTTAGTGTAAAGGACAGACAGATCTGAATTGGTTCAATTTGCCTTAGGAGTAAATGAATAAAAATATTTCAGCAAGAGGAAATCAGTAAAATTTTACATTTGTTCATATTTTCTAATGTACCAACAATCAACCCAAACRTAAAAATGTTCTAATTCTGGTGGTACTTAAATATGTGGCTAATTTAAACCACAAGAGCAGTGTCACTGAAGTTAAGGCAAAAACATTAAAGAACCTTGTTAATTGAAGAAATTGCAAAATTGATACATACAAAACAAATCTGTAAAAAGGATTTAGCTTCTGGATTTCTAGCTGTTTGCTGGGCTTGTATAATTAAAAAATGTAACTGAACTATTTAATGAATAAATAGTTTTTTCCAGAGAGGATAAAGAAGACTAAAGATACACCATCAGTGTCATTATTTTTCATTTCGTTTCACTAATTAAGTCAAAAATGTATTATTGTTTTAACTTTTGACTCTAAATCTTAGCTGTATCTGTGTAAAATAAAATGAATCAAAGATAACTGCAGGTAACCAATCTCCTTAATTTACTTGTTCCAGACAACCTTTTATTGTGTTTAAATATGAGGATATTTTACTTATTGCAAAGTATCCTGCATAATACAGGTTCTCCACTATAAAATCTTCTCTGTTGATTATAATTCAGTCATTCTAAATTTAAAATACCAGTATACAGTACTAAAACTTCCAGTTGAAGAGTTTAATATAAAAATATCAGCACAAAACTCCTTTTTAAAGTCTGTTTATTGTGAGCAACCCAAATGCCTGCTTAATTATTATTAGTTGTAGTATATTAATAGACTTTGCACCCCTACAGTTGCTAATTCATACCACCTTAGGTATTTTGATGAGATAAGAAATACTAAGTAAGAAAACAGTAAGTATTCAAAGGGTTAATTTGCTTAGAATAATAATAATAAATTAGTTTTTTGCATCTTCTTCAGTTCAAAATCCAGCTTTGAGACTGAGGAAGGCTTCCAAATCACATCAATTAAATAAGAGTGGTCCTTTTAACCAGTAGCAGTTTGATTGCCAATGACTCGAAGAATCTCTTTATGAATGCTTGGTTCCTGTGTATTTATACTTGTATCACCCACTTGACCATCTTCATAACTAAAAAAAAAGTACAGAAAATGAAACTTAATTAGTTTCTTATTAATCTACCTTAAGAAAAAAACCTCTGTTTCATTCAATAGTCAAGAGTGTTTATTCCATATGTTAACAAGTTTCCTGTTAAAATGCTCTGCTGCATTTCACTGCTCTATGCAGATCCTAAACTCTTGGGAGTGAAGGGTGGTAGGACTTCCCTTTTAATTGAAAAGCCTCAGGTTGAAAAACCCGCTAGGACAGACAGGGAGTTGTGCTGGAGACAGGCTGCTTCTGCCAGCTGCTCCTGGGGTGCCCCGCTCTCGGCTGCTGCCAACACATGCACGCGGCACCGCAACGTTTGGTGCATGAACTCCTGTCACTACGTGGGTCTCCACTCAGTGGTGACACTGCGACAGCCTCCACAGGTTTGCTCCTTGTGCAAACTCAGCTGCTTCGCGGATTTGCTCTGATAAAGCAATAGGGACCATTGCAAACCCCCAGCACAGGTGAACATGAAGTCAGCGTGACTCTCTCTGCAGGGCTGAGATCTACGTCAGCCCGTAATACAAGTCATGGGTGAGAGGGGGAAATGCTCACATCAGAGACAGGAAACTTTTATCTTAATTAATGAATTCCTTAGCTTTAAAACACAGATCCTAACAAAAGAGATGTTTTATGATACATGGATAGACTTACTAACATGAGGTAACGCTATAGAGTGGGAAGAATCAGTAACTCTTCATTCATTGCACTTTTTTTTCTGGAACACAGTGTTTACTAAATTGTCATCACTAACTTACTCATACATTTCCTAACAACAATAAGTACAGAGATAAATTAAAAATCAAGTGATCTTTTAAAGAGTTAGGAAGAAACTTCTTTTATCTATTTCATTTAGAACTGTCGGAGGGAAAAAGATGGGGAAAAAAGCCTAGAAAAGAGAGAAGTTGAATGTTAAAAGAAGCTTTGTACTCACACAAAGAAAAATCTTGTACACACATGATCAGTATTGGGAACTACCCATATCTCTCCATGTTTGTGCAGATCAGATGAGGTTATCACTATTAGGGAAAGAATAAATTTCAGAGTGATGAAAACATGCCCGGAAAAAGTCATTAAAAAATAATTGCTCTTCTATGCACTTTAAACAGACTTTGGGGAATGCCTAGTTTTCCAGTGTATGTCTGTGGCATGGTGTAGAAGCTCAGAGTTGGCTGCTGGTACCAACTGGGAGATGAACTTGATTGTTTTTTTCCAAAATACATTATATTTTTCAGAAAACACAGATGTTTGATGTATGGGAGCCAGCTGTTCACTGGAATGATTTTAAACTCTAGTCTGCTTTTATGGTCATTTGGCACTTCACTTAAATGGAGTTCTTTGAAGGCCCCAAACCTGCTCTGGAGACTAGTAAACAAGAAAAATGAAAATGTGTATTTATTAAAAACTGATTTTAAATGGACAGAGGGCTGTTAAACAGGACCTATGTCAATTAATCAGCCTTTGGCACAGAGATGTCTGTGTCTGATGATGGCTGAGCAAAAAATGAAATGTGAAATACAAAGCCTGAAACTGAGATACCAGGGATTTGGGATTTGAAAACCAACAAATATTTTTAAAAAATAAGAAGCATAGTTATGAATTGAGGGGATTATGAAGCTCACAAGCACTTGCCCTACCTTTTAGAAAACAGCAATGTATTTGATCATAGGGTGTTTAGCAGCAGAATAAGAGCAACACATGAAAGAATTATTTTTTGCTAGGTAGAAGCTTTACTATGAGTCCATATTTGAAAATATTTTTATAAGTGCACTTAAACACCAGCATGAATAAATGTGCATTCAATTTTTACATCAGGTCTTCCATTAACTGTATTCTTTGACTCTACTCTTTCTTTTTAAAAAAAATTATCAAACATTTATCTGTTGTAATTCATGCTGGTTAAAAATCTGTTTTATCCATCTTCCCTAAACACTTCCTTGCACAGAAAAATGAAGTGAATATCCACTGAGGTAAAATGCATTTTACCAAATATTTAAAATTCACCCTTAAAAAATCACAAATCCATTAATAAATGTGAGGGACAATTGATATTGATGAAAAGTCTTGCAGATTTCTTTCCTATCACATAACAACACTTTGGAAAGATGTAAGTTATATTTAGAAACTTTGGCCATTAAAGCCAAGAAAATTCTTGTAAATCCTAGATCCATTTCATATCTTTTCTAAAAACTTTAGAATGGAAGTTATGCATTTTTCTGTCAAGATCAAATTGTAGTTTCATGTTGACTGACATTTTTGGAATCACATTAAATTATTTTAATTGCTTCTCTTTAAAAATACTGAAAAAATATATTTTAAAAAGTATATAACTTAAATTTTGCATTTTGAAATAACATAGTGTCCACTCTTATTAATTTTTACTTTTTAAAATTAACAAATGCTCAAAACATAAGGCAAACTGAGTTTAAATATAGGTATGTATGTATGTACATGTATATTTTGGCCAGTGAGGGGAATTATGTACATACATAAATACATATATATATATATATATATATATATATATACACAAACACAAACATACACACACACACATTTGGCCAGTGAATCTAATTACCAGACACATCCAAACTTCTTAACAGTTCTTATTTAAATTTCATAATCCTTTACTTTGTTCTCAAAACCTGCTAAGTTTTCATTATTTATTAAAAGAATGGTCAAGTCTTTCAAGAATGACCATACTCATATGTACTGGATTTTAACTTCACAAAATTTCTGAAGCAATCATGGAGAACAGACTGGTTAGATGATGAACAGTATATTTGCCCAAGCAGTGAAAAGTTATTTGGAAATTCAAAAGGAAAGCTGTTATTTCTGACTCTTAGATGTTTAACGCATTTGTCACAGGTTTCAAATAAAGACCATGACTTGTGTTATATTGATGGCACAGGAATACAATCACATTTGAAAGACAGACCAGACAATCAGTCACTATATGTATATGATTATTTCATGAAAGTTCAGCATGTGCTATTGGTTTTGTTGGAAGATGGAAATGTTCTGCAGTGAAATATAAAGGTTAGTTATTTAATAACTACTTGTATGATTACCAATAGTTTCTAATTTTAAAAAAGCCTGTAGTAGAATTAAAGCTTGCACTACTTTGCATCCAGTAACACTATGCACATGATTAAAACAATTTTTCAAGGGTTTTCAACTTACCTTCACATAAGGCTATGCATTTTAAGTTACGGCTTTGCAAAAATTGTGACTGTTGTCCTTTCTTCTGTGACTGAGATGTAAAAAAAAAAAAAGAGAGAAAAATTAATTAGTGCAGTAAAACAAACTGAGTAAAAAAACAACAAAAGGGAGAGCTGCTATTTTCAATGTTTTATTAATAAATAAATAAGGAAGTAATCTTCCTAAAAATGTTTTGATTACCTGTTTGCAATATCATAGGAGGGATTTAAATCCCTTTATCCAAAAAGAAAAGTTCCAATTTATTAGAGACTGAATAATAATTTTAGAAAGATCACAATATTACTAATCAACAAATTGAGAGCAGAAAAAAAACCCTAGATGAATATGATCACTGATTCTTTGACCACTGCCTTGCTATTTTACTGGCCTTATTTCTACAGCCTTCTGCCCTTATATACAGATCTTTCTGCAAAGCCAGATTACTCTGTACTTCTTACATTTTACATTTGACTATGGAGACAGATGTAAGATTTCTTTCTCAAAATTTAGCCCTGCAAATAATTGCTAAGAGTTTGCTTTAATAAAACAGTATTTACTGCTTTAATGTTTAAAACTATGAAGAAGAAAAACTGATGTGCTATCAGTGAACTGCGACTCATTTTACAACAATAACCATGCTCAATTTCTCCTTCATCATTCTTCAATAAAAAATCTAGAATTCAGAAAGCAAGGGCTTGCTAAGGGTCATAATGAAATAAATACAAAATCTGTAATTTGGTTCCATTCCCTTTCCAGATATTTCTGCCTGGAAAAGGGACCTGCGGTATACCCTGTAAATTGTCACTATAAGCACCTGAGCCATATTTGATGGTTGCAGCGTCTCTGGAGTTGTTGATTTTACACAATTAAAAAACAAAAAAACAAAACCTGTTAGTTTTCACAAAAGGAATATTGCCTCTTTGTCAGCTACCAAGTTCCCAAACATAAAAGTATACGCATCCAGAGATGGTTGATACACTACTGTACCTGTGACGTATTACTGCCCTTACTGCTTGAAGCAGGTTCATCCTTAGCTGACACCTTCTGCTGCTTCTTGTTCATCCCTAAGAATATTAAAATCATATAAGATACCCTAGCATATAAATACTGTAATAAGCAAAGTTAAATATGCATAATGAAGTAGCTAACATGGATCACAGTCCTTCGCACAGAGCCACAAAACTTAATTAACTTCATCATAGAATAATTCAATTTAATCCTGCAAGCTGTCTGTACAACAGCATGTGTTGCAAGGACCATAGGAAAGCCAAATTAGTTTTAAGTAGGTGACAAAGAAGTTAAACATGAGCTTAAATTCCACTGAATTCAGCTCAGGAATGCTCTTAGGTGGTTGCTTAACAGTTACACGTCAGCCTGTCTGAGTTTAACTGACCCTTAATCAGGCTAAAGTAGCATACACTCTGATTTACTCTGGGTGGAGTAGTAAAATCCTGAGAGAAAGGATTTTAGATATTCCTCTTTAACACTTTATTTAGACTTTTTATTTGCTATAATACTATTTTAGGAGTAGTTAATTTATTTAAAGGTAGCTTTAAGTCTGCCTAGCTTTAATTAATTTATCTAAAGGTAAAATAATTAAATTATTTGTTGGCCAGCTTGGCCAACAAATGCATCTGTCTCCATGTCAGAAATTTAAATACCTATGTTTGTGTCTTAGATCTCTCTTACGTTACTCATGTTGCTTTGTATAAAATTCCCCTATTGTGTGCTACTACAGGCCTCATATTTTTCCCAGTATCCTATACTTCTTGGCAGTTTGCAATCTCAGACTGATTTATGGGGAAATGGAACTGTAGGACTCCCCCCTGCTTTTTATCAATATAAACTACTATACCCTCTGTGGGAATACAGGCTTCTTTCTGGAGGAGACTGGATGGAAGGGACAGAGAGAGGCAGAGAGACGAGAAAAACACACTGAAGCTGACAAAGCAAAAGACCATGTAGTTAGATAGTGATACTGCAGTCTGCACTTTCAGTGCAGTCTAAAAGTTTCCATACTTCTTATGTAATCTCTGAAAAGCTAAAAGCACATTTAGAGATTACAGATATTGTAATTCAATAAATAGTAGTAGAAAATGCTGAGCTTTAAAAATGGATTGTGACATTACCTAAAAATACTGAAAATCAGAAAGCATAACTCTCAGAATAAAATGTATTTACATGTGCACATACACACAATTATGGCAACACTTACATTTGTGATGAAATGGTAAATAAACATAACTAATGGAAAAAATCATAGTATTTTAAAATCTCCATAAAAATTTGCTAATATATAACATTAGTGTATCATACTTCTATTTATGCTTCTATTTATGATTTTATTTTTATACGGAAAACTCTGCATGACTCACTTTTGGATTTACTAATGGGGCAAATTATGTTCCCTCCCATCCTCATGCTAAAATAAGTGCACTGCCCTGTACTTTCTACGTAAACTTGACCTGGTGACATACTTGGGAATATTCTCAAATATAAATATTGGAATATTTCTATTGATTTCAGTGCAACCACTCTCTTTACTGAAAGTAGTATGTGTTTTGTCAGATCAGGTCCTGAAAGGCTATGAATCCATTGCCACTGTTAAATTGACTTAAGCAAATACTGACAAAAAATCACAAACACATAGTTGGGTTCTCAACATACAGTCAAGATCTACTCTTTTGCATAGAGCATCCAGAAGTGGCTACTATCTACTTCAGTCGGAGTTTCAAGGTACTCAACACCTTTGAAAATCTGGACAGGTATTTAGTAAGGGAAATTAGATTTTGTCTTTTTTTAATAAACTAAATCTTGACCTACAAAGACAAAATTGACTACAGGGTTGTAAACATTCAAGCAGACAAGAAAAGCAGTAAACTAAGATACCCCTCTATGTTTCCCCAGCTTTAGAGTGATTTATAAATATCACCTGAGTAACCAAATGATATGCTTGACAATGGACTAAGGTAGATTCCACTTCCAAACATTGCACCATGGAGCTGAAAAAGAGCACAGTGATTGCTTATCATTAATTATTTGATTATCTTGACAGAACAATAATGCAAGGCACAAATCCTAATGCAGACAAGTATCCAGCTCATCACACTAATTTATTGCCTGATAATAAGTAGTGTTCAAAAAAGTCTTAAAAAAAGATCATGCTGCAAATTTTGCTTCCCCTCCAGGGACTGATTGATTTGTGTGAAAGGGCCCTTAAGGAAAATGCACAAAGTAGCTGTTACAGCACAAATGAGACTCCAGATTATCTCCTAACCAGGGAGATGTTATGGCCACTGCGCTTCAAAGTCATCCTCACCCTTCGTTCTTTCCTTTTGCCCAACGATCTTCCCATCATCTGTGCAAGATGCCAAAGCTCCCATAGGAGTGTGCAAACACTTCTCCAGATCCTATGGCTGGGTGACTGGTTGTTTTTCCTGGCTAGCTGGTAGTGGGGCAGGTAGAACGTACTGGGCTCAGGATATGCCATTGTTGTGTGAGAGATCTAACTATGATGACTTGTGTAAAATGGGGCTTTACTACTTCCCCCACTTTCCAATATCTCCCTTCTGGAAAAAAAAAAAAAGAAAAAAAAAAGCATAAACAAAGGTGCTTACTTTAGTGAATTTTGATGTATAAATGTTGCTTCCATGGGGAAGCACCTTCCAAAGACGCTAATAAAAGCACCTATACCACTAAAAGGAACGGTATGGATTTCCATTCCTATTTTTAAGGGTTTCCTGTTCACTATCTTAGTTCCCTATTCAGCATACTCAGATCCTCCTCTAAGGCATGTAATCAGGGTCATGGATTCTGCTCTGGGGAACAGCTGTCAAGACCCTGATGCTAAAATTCTCTGAATAATAATAGTTCCTTAGTCCCTCTGGCTCTGCCTATTTTGCTCTGCAGTACTGGTCTCCTGATAGTTCAGCCTGGGGAACTGAACTGAAGTTTGCAATAGCTCCCCCCTGGCCAGCACTCATATTCCTTTCCCTAGGAAACCAGAGGAGATGAGATGCTGTAAACTCAGCTTCTGTAAACCTAGGGTGCTCTTGGATCCTATAATATAGATATAGTTTATGTGGATCTTAGTTTTAATCCTTGAGATTGCTTTTAAGCAATACCGGGCTAAGCCTCCTGGAGGTACTGCTGTGCAATGTAAAACTGAAACTGCAATTACATTGACGACAATGGGATTTTAGCCACTGGTATAAGCAAACACATTGTTTCATTTTAATTGCTTCAGAAACAGTGAAACATGAGGGTGTTTGCAATCACCACCTAAATGTGTACCAACACCACACCCCTTGAAAACTTGTCTGAGTTTAATATGTAATCAAACATACACAGGTTAGCTGAAGTCCATTTAGTCTATTATTTACCTGCAGCCTCGTATTGGAAGCAACAACTAAGCCATTCCTCAGGATGGAATGCCAATTTTCAATGTGTGAACCACTGGAAAAATAAAATGAAAGGGTTAAAATCCACAGTGTAAAATTCAAAATGAAATCAACAGTCCTCTAAAACAATAAATTCACAGCTGTAAACCTCAAACGGCAAGGGAAAAAAATAGCTTTGGCATTTTGGTAACCTTTGATTAAAATAAATATATGTACTCACTGAAATGCAAAGGTACTTCCGTAGAGATTTTTAGCAGCTCGGAAATTGGATTCTTTGGCTGGTGGACTACTGAGAAGAAGGAACTGGTGGGGAGTGTGCATAAACTTTAGTTGCTGTAAAATATAACAGTGCATGAGTGAAAAGAAGCTGATTAACACAAAAGTATTGTATTTCCAGAATGGCAGTTCTTAAGATATCATGCTGTTTCACACAATATATTACTGCGTCTAAATACCTATGCGAACTAAGTTGAAATCAGTCTCATTACCATAGTTTTATTTCAAATCAAATAGTAAAAATACTTTAGGGCTTATGAACATATTTCTAAGTTTCTGAAACAGATTTCAGCCTAATATGACTCTAGTAAAATAATTAAATTGAACAATTTCATCATGGCATTTTGATCAGAGCTAGCTCTGAATTAAAGCTCAGATTTGAAAGGCTGCAGATTTCTACACCCTTCATCCAAGGATCAGAAGAACACATAACCAGAAATGAATCTCAGCACCATCCCTCTAAAATTCCAGAGCTATATTCTTTTTTACAGCACTCTCATATGTCATTCTCTAGGCACATGTCATGTTAGTATGTGCATTGCTTTTTATACAACACTGTATCTAATATTCTGTATGGCAACAAAAAAAAAAGTGAGGTTCTTCTCACCAATCTCGGATGTCTACAAGGTAGAACTTGCATTTGAGCTACTCACCTTAAACAGGCTCTTTCAGAGCACGATTCCTTTGACCTATTTTAGATATTCACAGCATGATTCTATGACTCATGACCTAAAACTGCCTATTTCTTTTCACTGTCTATTAATGCAACATAGATGACTAGTTTGAACGTAGACACCTACATTTGGCCCTGTGAATCCCACCTAAAATGCTAAAATAAGCCATAAAAATGATAAAATAAGAACGAACAGGAGAAGGAACCCACAGACACTTACCCTATTCACTGGTAGCTTCACAATATGTGATCTATTACTAGAAATAACCCTAAAATAAGAAATAGTTAGATGCATTAGATATGATAACAAATCAGAACTTTCTTCTTAAAAATATTGATGAGTCCCATCACAAAGAACTCAGCTTCAGGCATTTGAACCTATCTGATGAAAGCAGACCAAAGCTTGACTAGAAAATCAGATCTGAGGCCATACAAATCAGCTGAAGTCTTTCCACTGTCTTCAGAGGGCCCAGATGAGGTTCAGAAACAGTCCAGAAACAAATACACTTGCAAATGTGCAAACCCTGATAGTAATTCTTAGGGTGAGCTTAAACGAAACTAAACTGGGAAAGTGATTATTCGTTCAACTTGGTACTTTAATAATTATCATTTCATGTGAGTCAATTTTATACCATTGTAGAAGAGGATGTGCAAGTGGGTCCTGTTTATCCATCTGCTTCTTTATTTCCAAGTAAGGTGCCTAGAAAACAGTAATTATGCTCCTTATTGTTAGCTGAAATAAAAAGGTTACATTTTATATGTTACATTGCCCATGACTTCGTTTATTAAAATGAGTACATGGGACTCATTATTAGGCTTAAATCACAGATTTACTGACATTTAGCCTTGTACAGTTATAAATGTGTTTTGACAACAACAAGAATTAGTATAGCAATTATTTTCCCTAGAGTAAAATAATAAGCATATAATTAGCATCAAAATGAGTACATTACAGCAAACATTGTTGATCTCAGTGAGAACAGCAGAAGACATCTACTTATGTTTGGYTCCTGCATTAAGAAATTGGACTGGAACTTCAGAAAATTAAGTGTCGCAAAATACTCTAGGTTAATTCACTCCAATATTTTAACTGTTCCATGGTACAAACTGGTAAAGTAAAATACTGAATCATCTTATATTCCCTTTGAAATCTTTTCTTAATTTCAATCACAGTGCAAAGTGTCTCTGAAACTCTTCAGTCCAATAATTATTTTAATGCTAAAAAAAGTAAAATGGTGGCTACTATTATCTTTAAAAGATATTAGATTAGATAACAAAAATATCTGAATCTTTATCATTGAAAGATGTTATATTAGGTAACAAAAATACCTGAATGTTTGTTTTCAGCCTATCTTAATGCTCTCCAAACACCTCATTCCTAATTCCAGATTCCCAAAGTATTTTACAAATACAGACAGAATAAGATTTATAAGTTCTTGTCTATATAGCAGCTGGAAAATCAAGGTACATGGGACAGATGTATCATGGCTCATACTGAGTCAGAGGTAATCAGTTATAATCAGGTGGACTGTTTGGGAAATGAAGTATTACATAAACCAAGTATGGCTATTAGATTCTGTCCCACTGTGAATTTTGGAAAATCATATGGCAGTAATCTCAAGAGACCTGACTCTCCAAGCCTCCCACCACACTTTACTGACCAAGTGTCTCATCATAATAGAAATAAAGTTATCACCTCAGAACACTGTCATAAAATCAATTTCTTTTGCTWTGGAAATAAAAGACTCAGTCTGGCCTTGATATTTTCAGAAATGTAGCAATCGGCCATTATTTTGTTGCACTGTTTGATTCTGCTAGTATAATCTCTTAATTTAAACTCCAGAAGACCTGAGTTCTATTTCATCACTTTTATTTCACTGCTGTTATGGATACTGTAGGTTTTTTGTTTTTAACGTGAATTTTAATATCCTTACAGCTCTACAGGAAAGAGATGATACAATTGCATTTCCCTCTCCCCCATAGGCAACAATGTAAACACCTACTTAGTTCTAGAAATAGCTATTAAGTTTTGTAAAGATTTTTATGCTCACCTGTGTCATCTCTCTAATAGAAGTGATACTATCCAATGCTTTCATGACTCGGTCATAATTCTTCTTCTGATGTAATATAAAATAAGCAAATAAATTAAAAGAATATTCTGGGTCTTTGGCTATATGAAAACCTCAGTTCTTTGAGTGTATATAAAACCACTTTTAGAACGAATGTTCAGCAAACAATACTTTCAAATTTTTCTAACCAATAGCTTCCTTCCATCTTACACACACTCTCATTCATAGTCCAGGATAATTCCAGGAAAAAAAGAATTAAGTATTTTGATTGAATTTCACTGGAATCTCCAACATGCAATAAAGTGACTACTACAAAAATTAGCTCACTTTTTAAACAAATATTTGTAGCTTAACACAGGCTCTGCCAGTTATTTAAATAATATGCTATTATGTTAAATGATGCAGTGAACAAATAGATGTTAAATAAAATGTTAAATAAGCAGATGTGTTTACTCTTCCAACAGCTCTGTAAAACATCAGAGGTACGTGCATTGCTAGTAGTATAGTTTGCTACTCCACAGACATGGCAGCACACTGAGTAGTGTGACCAGCCACCCACCTTTGAGTCAGCCTCAGTTGCCACCCTGCCACCCCCGACTCTTGCGTGCCTCCTGCCCAGGAACTGCTACCAGAGGCCTCCACTTTCTCCGAGCAGACAAGCTTAACACCCCATGCTTCTCGAGTCCCACGTTTCATGTCAGCCTCAGGAGCTTCACTACTTCCCGTCTTTGGGTCATGCCAACTTTGGCCCTTGAGGGCTTTCACCCCACCATGGTGGCGAGGGGCTGGGGGCAGTGTGGGCCCTGCCAGCCCCAGGCTCTCTCTGCACCTCTGCTGGTGCTATCCTCGTTCTTCCCTGTTCAGCTTCATACCTACGCTTGCCCCAACTGCCAGACTAGCTGTCTCCTTGCCCAGCCCTTTGCCAGCACCTCCCTGCAATTCTTCTGTCCCACACTCTGCAGAATACACTTGCCAGTTCCTCTGAAGAAGAACCACTGCTAACCGRCCTTCACAGAATCACAGAATCACAGAATCGCTGAGGTTGGAAGGGACCTCTGGAGATCATCTAGTCCAACCCCCTGCTCAAGCAGGGTCACCTAGAGCACATTGCACAGGATTGCATCCAGGTGCATTTTGAATATCTCCAGAGAAGGAGACTCCACCACCTCTCCGGGCAACCTGTTCCAGTGCTCT